>NW_016107402.1:5003456-5008456 GCF_001604975.1 Cebus imitator
TTTTTTTGAGACAGTGTCTCACTCTGTTGGCCAGGCTGGAGTTCAGTAGTGTAGTCTTGACTCACTGCAACCACTGCCTCCTGGGCTCAAGTGACCCTCCTGCTTCGGCCTCCCGAGTAGATGGGAATACAGGTGCATGCCATCACGCCTTGCTAATTTTTAAATTTTTTTGTAGAGACGGGATTCCACTGTGTTGCTCAGGCTGCTCTCAAACTCCTGGGATCAAGCAATCCACCCACCTCGGCCTCCCAAAGTTCTGAGATTACAGGTGTGAGCCACCATGCCCAGCCTCCCTGTCTGTCTGATCTGTAAAAACTAACATGGCTGGGCACGGTGGCTCCACTTTACAAATGAGAAACTGAGACTCTAGAAAGTTAAGGAATATGCTGGAGGTTACACAGCTAGTAGTGACAGGGCTGATATTTGAACCCATGCCTGCTCCTTCTTAGCTGTGTGACCTAGGGTAAATCATGTATCCTCTCAGAGCTATAGTTTCACCTATGTTACAGTGGGTTTATGAGGACTAAGTGATGAAATACATCCTTTTTATTAGACCTCATTGATTGTCCTCAAGAGCCAGAACTTGGGTGTAAAGGGGTACCACTTAGTTGGCTTCTTCTGGGTAAACTCAGGCCTAAGTGCAACCCTGAGTGTTCTGGGGCCCATTCTTTGTGCTATTAGTAATAGTGCTGACTCCTTGAAAGGCTTTGTGGCATTAGTGACTAATACCTTAAAAACTTTAAGCCTAGGCTGGGCTCGGGTGGCTCACGCCTGTAATCCCAGCACTTTGGAAGGCTGAGGTGGGTGGATCACAAGGTCAGGAATTCGAGACCAGCCTGGCCAATATGGTGAAACCCCATCTCTACTAAAAAATAGAAAAAGTAGCTGGCCGTGGTGGTGGGCACCTGTAGTCCCTGTTACTCAGGAGGCTGAAGCAGGAGAATCGCTTGAACCTGGGAGGCAGAAGTTGCAGTGAGCCAAGATCATGCCACTGCACTCCAGTCTGGGTGACAGAGTGAGACTCCATCTCAAAAAAACAAACAAAAAAAAACTTTAAGCCTGAATAAGGGGAGGATGCAGCCAAAAACCCAGAGTATAGGAGGAAGTGTCAGAGGCCCTATGCAAAGAAAATTCTCAGCTACTACTGCAGAGCCAGATTTGAGGGTCACCGTTGGTGTTTTTATATTTATTATCTTCTTTTAGGATACAAGGTCACAACTGCTAGAGCTGTGAAAGAGCTCAATGCCAAGAATAATGACCCTTAATCCTCCCCGTAGCCATCTGGGGAGGTATTAACCCCATTTTCTTGGGGGTGGGGTAGAGAACAGGATCAGACCTTGCCCAGGGAGCTCTATCCAGAGGCTGTTGAGGGCAATGTTAGGATCAGGACTTTTGTAAAATTTTGTCCTTATTCCTAACCCCCAGATTTTATAAAACTGCTTATCCTTGAACTTCTTCGGGAGACTTTCTGAGAATGGGAGCTAGTGTTTGGGTGCTGATGGCCTACCTGGCCCCATTTTGAGTCACACATCTGGATGTAACACAACTGTCACTGAGTTAGAAAGGAAACATTTCCAAATTGACTGGTGGAGTTTTCCTTGACTTTTCAGCCAGTAGTAGAGTTAGAGGATGAAACTTCAGAGCCTTCTCTACAAGAGGTACTTTGAACTGTTGCAGGATTTGTCAGGATGCAAGTTAAAGCAAAATCCAAGACTGCAGATGCTTTTAAATAGTGAGAGAGTATAGCATTATCAAAATATGCTCCCTTTTCTCTGTTTCCTTCCACTATCTTAAGGTAATTATGGGGCCTGGGGCCTAAGAGTAGACAGGAAAATTCGCTGTGATCACTGGAAAACAAAGTTCTGAAAACATCCAGAAAATTTTTTCACAAAGCTCAAACAAGTGGCTGGGAGTGATGACTCACACTTGTTTTTTGTTTTGTTTTTTTTTTTTTGTTTTTTTTTTTTTGAGTGTCTCTCTTTGTCACCCACAATGGAGTGCAGTGGTGCGATCTCCGCTCACTGCAACCTTTACCTCCTGGGTTCAAGTGATTCTCTTGCCTCCGCCTCCCGAGTGGGAATATAGGTGCATGCCACTGTGCCTGGCTGATTTTTCTATTTTTAGTAGAGATGGGGTTTTGCCATGTTGGCCAGGCTGGTCTCAAAGTCTTGTCCCCAAGTGAACCTCCTTCCTTGGCCTCCCAAAGTGCTGGGATTACAGGCATGAGCCACTGTGCCTGGCCAGATGGCTCACACTTGTAACCCCAGCACTTTGGGAGAGTGAGGTGAAAGGATTGTTTGAGGCCTGGACTTCGAGAATAGCCTGGGCAAAATGATGAGACCCCCATCTCTACAAAAAATTAAAATTAGCCAGGCATGGTGATTTGCACCTGTAATCCTAGCTACTCGAGTGACTGAGGCAGGAAGATCCCTTAAGCCTAGGAGTTCGGTGTCATAGTAAACTGTGATAGTGCTACATTCCATTCCAGCCTGGGCAGTAGAACTAGAGATCATGTGTCTCTCTCTTTTTTTTTTTTTTCTTTGAGATGGAGTTTCACCCTTGTTGACCAGGCAGGAATGCAATGGTGCAATCTTGGCTTACTGCAACCTCTGGCTCCTGGATTCAAGTTATTCTCCTGCCTCGGCCTCCCAAGTAGCTGGGATTACAGGCATGCACCACCATGCCCAGCTAATTTTTTGTATTTAGTAGAGATGGAGTTTCACCTTGTTGGCCAGGCTGGTCTTGAACTCCTGACCTCAGGTGATCCATACACTTCAGCCTCCCAAAGTGCTGGGATTACAGGCGTGAGCCACCATGCCCAGCCTACCTTGTCTTAAAGCTCGGTCAGCAAGATAGAGCCCATTGAGCAGGGGAGGAGACATCAAGGTGAGTTTTTATCTAAAGCTTCCCGGAAAATGAAGCATTGCTTAGAAGCATCTCTCTTCTACAGAGAAAACTTCAGGCAGTCCTACAGGGGATTATTTAAGCCAGGAGCCTCAAACATGGCTAAGAAGTTTCCCTAAGATGCTTTGGTGATGAGTCTGTCTACCAGCCAAACCTTTCCCAGAAACTGTCCTTATGCCAACTTAGTCTATGACCCTGAAATGGACTCTTTAAATTTGTGTTTGAGATCAGCAGAGTCGAGGCAAGTTAACCTTAAGGAATGGTAAGGGAAAAAGTTTCAACAGCTTCCTGAAATTGTATCAATATTGATATTACAGGTGTGAGCCAGGTTCAAATGATTCTCTTGCCTCAGCCTTCTGAGTAGCTGGGATTACAGGTGCTCTGCCTGCCACCATTCCCAGCTAATTTTTGTATTTTTGGTAAAGACAGGGTTTCACCATGTTGGCTAGGCTGGTTTTGAACTCCTGACCTCAAGTGATCTGGTTGGCCTCCCAAAGTGCTGGGATTACAGATATGAGCTACCACGCCTGGCTCGGTAATGATTTTTTAGTGGCCAATGGTTTGGCCCTTAGAGTCAGACTGTATAGGTTGACTCTCTAAGAACTGTGTAACTTTGGCAAATTCACTTTTCTGTACCTCAGATCCTGCATCTGTAAGTGAAGAATAACAATAGCACCTGTCTCATAGGATTATTATGAGGAGTCTATGAGATGACACTTGTAAAATGGTAGATTGTTCAATAAATATTATTTAACAGGATCAGTGTCAGGCATTTTACATGCAAGTGCTTCTGTTCCTCCTCACCCTGCAGAGGCAGGTATTATCAGATTAGGAAACTGAGGTTTAGAAATGTCAGTCAGGGTCTGGCACAGTGGCTCACACCTATAGTCCCAGCACTTTGGGAGGCTGGGGTGGGCAGATTGCTTGAGCCCAGGAGTTTGAGACCAGCCAGGGCAACATGGCGAAACCTCATCTCTATAAAAAAATAAATGCAAAAATTAGCCAGGTGTGGTGGCTCATGCCTGTGGTCCCAGCTACTTGGGAGGCTGAAATGGGAGGATCTCTTGGGCCTGGGAGGCCAAGGTTGCAGTGAGCTGAGATTATATCACCACACTCCAGCCTGGTGGTAGAGCCAGACTCTGTCTCAAAACAAATAAACAAATAAATAAATAAAATTTAAAAGATGAAGAGATGTAAGAGATATGGAAAGGAAAAAAAATGTAAAAAGAAATGTCAAGTCAGACAGAAAATAGGTGGCAGAGCTGGGATTTGAACCTAGGGTCTGTAGGTCCACAGCTACACTCTTCATTTTATTATGCTATCTCTATCTTTCTTTGCTTTATTTTGTTTTGTTTTTGAGATAGCACCTCACTTTGTCACACAGGCTGGAGTGCAGAGGCACAATCATAGCTTAATATAACCTCAAACTCCTGGGCTCAAGTAGTCCTCCCCCTTCCCTCCTCCCTTCTTCCTCAGCCTTCCTAGTAGCTAGGACTACAGGAGTGTGCCACCATGCCTGGCTAATTCTTAAAAATATTTTTTTATAGAGACTGGATCTTACTCTGTTGCCCAGACTGCTCTCGAGCTCCTGGCCTTCAGGTGATCCTCCTGCCTCAGCCTCCCAAAGCACTGAGATTACAGGCATGAGCTACCATATCTGGCCTTAGGCTATTTCCAATGACCTTTATGCATCGAGAGTGAAGTTCAGTTCTCACTTCGTTGCATCTTTCATCTTTTTTTGTAGGATTGCTCCAGTAGAACCACTATAAATAGGGTAAAAGGAAACTTGCATGCATCTTTGCATAATTCAGAATGTTGAAAGGGGTTCAATTGTCACCCTGGTTGGGAGCATTTTCCTGCTCTGAGAGGTAGTATATCTAAAGGAAAGAGAATACAGATGTTTTACGTTCCATCTCTGGTCTGCTCTTAACCAGTAGTGTTAAAATTGCAGGATAGGCCGGGTGCGGTGGCTCACACCTGTAATCCCAGCACTTTGGGAGGCTGAGGTGGGTGGATGATGCGGTCAGGAGCTCAAGACCAGCCTGGCCAAGATGGTGAAACCCCATCTCTACTAAAAATTCAAAACGTAGCCAGGT
>NW_016107402.1:5010249-5014329 GCF_001604975.1 Cebus imitator
CATGCCCAGCTAATTTTTTGTATTTTTAGTAGAGACGGGGTTTCACCATGTTGACCAGGATGGTCTCGATCTCTTGACCTCGTGATCCACCCGCCTCGGCCTCCTGAAGTGCTGGGATTACAGGCTTGAGCCACCGTGCCTGGCCACTTCATTTCTTTTTATGGCTGAATAATATTCCATTACAGTGGATATTACCACATTGTATTTATTCATTCATCAATTGATGGCCATTTGGGTTGTTTCTAATTTGGGCTATTATGAATAATGCTACGATGAGTATTCATGTACAAGTTTTTATATGGACATGTATTTTCTTTCTTTCTTTTTTTGAAACAAGGTTTCACTCTCTCACCCAGCCTGGAGTTTCGTGCCACAAACATAGCTCACTGTAGCCTCAAACTCCTGGGCCCAGGTAATTCTCCTGTCTCAGCCTTCCAGAGTGCTGGGATTATAGGCGTAAGCCACCACACGCAGCCTATTTCTGCGTTATTATTTATTTAATTAATATTTTGAGACAGAGTCACCCTCTGTTGCACAGGCTGGAATGCAGTAGCACGATCTTAGCTCACTACAACCTCCACCTCCTGAGTTTAAGCGATTCTCCTGCCTTAACCTCCTCAGTAGCTAGGATTACAGGCACCTGCCACCATACCAGCTGATTTTTGTATTTTTTAAATCGAGATGGGGTTTCATCATGTTGGCCAGGCTGGTCTTGAACTCCTGACCTCAAGTGATCCTCCTGCCTCAGCCTCCCAAAGTGCTGGGATTACAGGCATGAGCCACTGTGCCCAGCCTTGTGCAGGTTTTTCATATAGGTAAACTCATGTCATGGTGGTTTGTTGTGCAGATTATTTCGTTACCCAGGTACTAAGCCTAGTACCCAATAGTTTTTTCTGATCCTCTCCCTCTTCCACCCTCCACCCTCAAGTAGGTTGCAGTGTCTGTTCCCTTGTTTGTGTCCATGAGGTCTCACCATTTAGCTTCCACTTACAAGTGAGAACATGCCATATTTGGTTTTCTGTTCCTGCTTTAGTTTGCTAAGGATAATGGCCTCCAGCTCCATCCATGTTCCTGCAAAGGACAGGATCTCATTCTTTCTTATGGCTAAATAGTCATTCCATGATGTATATGTACCACATTTTCTTTTGCTTTTTTTTGAGATGGAATTTTGCTCTTGTTGCCCAGACTGGAGTGCAATGGTGTGGTCTTGGCTCACTGCAACCTCTGCCTCCCGGGTTCAGGCGATTCTCCCGCCTCAGCCTCCCAAGTAGTTGTTATTACAGGTGCCTGCTACCATGCCTGGCTAATTTTTTATTTTTAGTAGAGACAGAGTTTCACCATGTTGGCCAGGCTGGTCTCGAACTCCTTACCTCAGCTGCTCTGCCTGCCTTGGCCTCCCTAAGTGCTGGGATTACAGGTGTGAGCCACTGTGCCTGGCCTGCACCACATTTTCTTTATCCATTCTGCCGTTGATGAGCATTTAGGTTGATTCTATTTCTTGGCTATTGTGAATAGTGCCACAATGAACATACTGCACATATGCATGTGTCTTTATGGTGAAACAGTTTATATTCCTCTGGGTGTATACCCAGTAATAGGATTGCTGGGGCAAACGATAATTCTATTTTTAGCTTTTTGAGGAATCCTCACACTACTTTCCACAATGGTTGAACTAATTTACACTCCCACTAACAGTGTAATAGTGTTCCCTTTTCTCTGCAACCTTGCCAGCATCTGTTATTTAGACTTTTTAATAATGGCCATCCTGACTAGTGTGAGATGATATCTCATTGTGGTTTTGACTTGTATTTCTCTCTTTTTTTTTTTTTGGTACCGTGACTGGGATTTTTTGTTTGTTTTCTGAGACGGAGTTTCACTCTTTTTGCCCAGGCTGGAGTGCAATGTAGTGATCTTGGCTCACCGCAACCTCTGCCTCCCGGGTTCTAGCAATTCTTCTGCCTCAGCCTCCCTAGTAGCTGAGATTATAGGCATTCGCCACCACATCCGGCTAATTTTGTATTTTCAGTATAGACGGGATTTCTCCACGTTGGTCAGGCTGGTCTCAAACTCCCAACCTCAGGTGATCCACCCGCCGCGGCCTCCGAGCAAAGTGCTACGATTACAGGTGTGATCCCACACGCCCAGCTTGACTTGTATTTCTCTAATGATCAGTGATACTGAGCTTTTTTTCATATGCTTGTTGGCCACATGTATATCTTCTTTTGAAAAGTGTTCATGTCCTTTTGCCCACTTAATGGGATATTTTTTTCCTGTAAATTTGTTTTATAGATGCTGGATATTAGACCTTTGGCAGATGCATAGTTTGCAAATATTTTCTCCCATTCTATAGGTTGTCTGTTAATAATACACTTTAAAATGATTAATGTAATGTTATGTGAATTTCACTTAAAATTTTTTTTTTGGAGTCAGAGTCTTGTCCTATCACTCAGGCTGGAGTGCAGTGGTGTGATCATGGTTCACTATAGCCAAAACCTCCCGGGCCCAAGCAGTCCGCCCACCTCAGCTTCCCAAGTAGCTGGGACTATAGGTGTGCCACCATGCCCAGCTAATTTTTATACTTTTTGTAGAGAGGGGGTTTCGCCATGTTTCCTGGGCCAGTGTCAAACTCCTGGGCTTAAGCAATCTTCCTATAGTGGTCTCCCAAAGTGCTGGGATTATAGATGTGAGCCACCACGCCCAGCCTTAAATTTTTTAAAAAGAAACCATATCCTGGCTGGGCTCAATGTCACCTCTGTAATCCCAGCACTTTGGGAAGCCAAGGCAGGCAGATCACTTGAGGCCAGTAGCTCAAGACCAGCTAAGCCAACATGGCGAAACCCCGTCTCTACTAAAAATACGAAAAATTAGCCGAGCGTGATGGCACATGCCTGTAATCCCAGCTACCCTGGAGGCTGAGGCATGAAAATCCCTTGAACCTGGAGTGAGCTGAGATGACACTACTGTGCTCCAGCGTGGGCAACAGAGCGAGACTCTGTCAAAAAAAAAAAGGGGGGGGGGGCAACCATATCCTTTAGCTGTCACTTCTCTGTCCCCCCATTCCCTTCAACCCTAAGCAACCATTAATCTAATTCCTATTTCTATTCTATTTTGTTTTATTTTATATAAATGGAATTATACAATATTTAGGCTTCTTTCACTTGGCATAATATTTTCAGAGTTCATCTGTGTTGTAGCATGTATCAGTACTTCATTCCTTCTTATGGCCAAATAACATTTCGTTGTATGGATATACCACATTTTGTTTATTTATCAGTTGATGGATGTTTTAACCTTTTGGCTATTTTGAATAGTACTGCTATAAACTTTTTTTTTTTTTTGAGACTGAATCTCACTCTCACTAAGGCTGGAGTGGTGTGATCATAGCTCACTGTAACCTCAAACTCTCGAGTTCAAGCAATCCTCTTGCCTCAGCCTCCTCAGTAGCTAGGGCTATATAGATGGATGCCACCACACCTGGCTAATTTTATTTTTTTAGAGATGGGGTTTTGCTGTGTTGCCCAGGCTGGTCTTAAATTCTTGGCCTCAAGTGATCCTTCTTCTCGGCCTTCCAAAGTGCTGGGATTACTGATGAGCCAGTGCACCTAGCCTTGCTATAAATACATTCTTGTACAGATTTCGTGTGGCATTTCTTTGCTTTTAACAAAGTCACAGTTTTCCTTCTGATCTTGCATTTCAAACCTAACAGGTGATAAAGACATCCTGTATTCTGCCCTCTCCATCCTGCAGTGAAATCTCCCTTGTCAGCTTCATCTCTGGTAGGAAATTAGAGGGGAAATGTTAATGATCCATGCTACTGAGCAAATGAAACAGGGGTTACCAGGTTTTAGTAGAATTCAAATTTGGCTAACATTTATTGAGCACTGACTACAATCTAGGTACTGTTATATACTCTCTTTTTTTATTTTTATTTTTTGGAGACAGAGTCTCACTCTGTTCTCCAGGCTGGAAGTGCAGTAGTGCCAACTAAGCTCACTGCAATCTCCACTTCCCAGGTTCAAGCAGTTCTCCTGCTTCAGCCTCCCAAGTAGCTGGGATTACAGGCACATGCCACCACGCCCA
>NW_016107402.1:5015199-5017231 GCF_001604975.1 Cebus imitator
TTTGAGACAGAGTCTCACTTTGTCAACCAGGTTGGAGTGCAGTGGCGTAATCTTGGCTCACTGCAACCTCTGCCTCCTGGGTTCAAGTGATTCTCCTGCCTCAGCCTCCTAAGTAGCTGGGGTTAGTGGTGCGTGCCGCCACTCCTGGCTAATTTTTTGTATTTTTTTAGTAGAGACAGTGTTTCACCTGATCACCACGTTCGGCTAATTTTCTTGTATATTTTGGAGAGATAGGGTTTCACCATGTTGGCCAGGCTGGTCTTCAACTCCTGACCTCATGATCCACCTGCCTCAGCCTCCCAAAGTGCTGGGATTACAGGTGTGAGCCACCATGCCTAGCCAGACTTTTATTTTCTTGTTAGCATCCTTTAAAATCATAGAGATAGGCTTGTAGAAGAAAGTTTTCCAGTAGCCTAGGTTAAAAGTTTGTAGAAATGATGGGGTTAAATGGTGATATGCTAGGCATTTTAGAGCTCCAGGAATAGAATACCTTTTGGGAGGTATAACATCTGGATAGCAGCTCAAATTTTCTTCATAACATTATATCTGTGTTTTCCTCAGTACCTTAGGTATTTTTATATTTTTCATAATCCCAGCTCCCAGAAATTGGCTTCTTTCTTTCTCCTTAATTCATTGAGAATCTACTAGAGCTGATCCACAATATCCTAACGTATAGTAAACCTTGGGGCCTGGGCATAGTGCCTCATGCCTGTAATTCCAGCGCTTTGGGAAGCCAAGGTAGGAGGACTGCTTGAAGCTAGCTAGGCAGTCGAGACCAACCTGGGCAACATAGCAAGACTCTGAATTGAGAAAAAAAAAAATTAGCTGGAAATGGTGGTGCAAGCCTGTAGTCCTAGCTACTTGGGAGTCTAAGGTGGGAAGAAGGATTGTGTGAGCACAGGAGTTCAAGGTTATAGTATGCTGTAATTGCACCACTATATTCCAGCCTGGGTGATAGAGTAAGTCCCTGCCTCTATTAAAAAAAATAACCTTTGGTATCAGAAGTGACCTTGGGTGGGAAAAAGAAAAAATAAAAAAATAAAAATAAATAACCTGCCAGATGTGTCAGCCTGGCCAACATGGTGAAACCCTGTCTCTACTTAAAATACAAAAATTAGCCAGGCATGGTGGGGGGGCACCTGTAATCCCATCTACGAGGGAGGCTGAGGCATGAGCCGAGATCATGCCGCTGTACTCCAGCCTGAGTGACAGAGCAAGACTCAGTCTCAAAAATTAAAAAAAATTTTTAAACCCACCAGATATGGCGGCTCCTGCCTATAAATCCTAGCACTTCGAGAGGCTGAGATGGGAGGATTGCTTGAGCCCAGGAGTTGGATACCAGCCTGGGCAGCAAAGTGAGGTCACATCTCTACAAAAAATAAAAAATATTAGCTGGGCATGGTAACACACACATGTGGTCCCGGCAACTCAGGAGGGTAAGGTGGCAGGATTACTTGAGCCAAGGAAGTCTAGGCTAGAGTGCAGTGAGGCAGTGATTGCGCCACTGCACTCCAGTCTAGGCAACCGAGCAAGGTCTTGTCTCAAAAAAAAACATACAAAATAAAATTGAAAAACCTTTGTCCTCTAGCTAGAGAAAGTTTTTGTTGAATTTTTATATTTTGCTGACAAATTAGCCATTAATGTATTAGAGCTTCAAGTATGCAAGTTAGGGTTTATTGTTAACTGTGCTCTCCTTAGAATGAAGAAGAATTCACGTTAAAGATTACTTGTGCCCAGGCACATCTCAGCACTTTGGGAAGCCGAGGCAGGCAGATTATTTGAGGCCAGGTATTCAAGACCAGCCTGGGCAAAATGGTGAACCTCTGTCTCTACAAAAAATACAAAAACTAGCTGGGCTCAGTAGTGCATGCCTGTAGTCCCAGCTACTTGGGAGGCAGAGAGGCGTGAAAATCACTTAAATCCAGGAGGTGGAGGTTGCAGTGAGCCGGGATTGCACCACTGCACTCCAGTCTGGGTGACAGAGCGAGATTCTGTCTCAAAAAAAAAAAAAAAAAAAAAAAAAAAAGGGGGG
>NW_016107402.1:5018569-5019668 GCF_001604975.1 Cebus imitator
ACCTTATGATCTACCCGCCTTGGCCTCCCAAAGTGCTGGGATTACAGGCGTGAGCCACTGTATAAGTAGCTATATTCTTAGACTAAAAGAAAAACCTTTTGACTTACATTATTTCATTTCATCTCCACAGCAGTCTTTCAAGGAAAAAGGGTATTGTGGTTAAGGAATGAGCCTTTTTTGGGTGAAGCATACATAATGCCATCAGTGTTTGTTCCGGTGCATCCTATGCCAGTGAGTCACAGGAATGAGCGCCTACTTGGAAAGACTGAAAGACTTAAGCAAGGTCACAAAACTATTCTTAATACCAGATATAGTCACTTCTTTGGTGTTATTTCCAATATAATCATCCTCACCTCATATGCTTGGTGATTGTGGGGAAATTGTTGTTGTTGTTGTTTTGATTTTGACTAGTATATCACAAAGCAGAGCTTTAGACACAATTTCAGGACAGTGTTTAGCTTACATTAATTTGTTCAAATTCACGTTTTTAATTCGATGGCCAAAGAGCTCTGGAAAAATCACCATGAAATTATAATTCTCAGGTGGTATTCCTGGTGGTCTTGATGCTCACCCTTAAAAATGCCAGCAGCTGCCATATTTCCCTGGTAATGACACTAAGATGGCAATGCTGAATGGTTTCATGTTGTAAGAGAAGGTTCTTGCCTTTTTAAGAGCTCATGATCCTGCCAGGCATGGTGGCTCACGCCTGTAATTCTAGCACTTTTGGAGGCTGAGCTGAGAGGATTACTTGAGCCCAGGAGTTTGAGACCAGACTGGGCAACATAACGAGGTCCCATCTCAATTTAAAAAAAAATGGCTGGGCACAGTGGCTCATACCTGTAATCCCAGCACTTTGGGAGGCCGAGGCAGGCTGATCACGTGAGGTCGGGAGTTTGAGACCAGCCTTGTCAGTATGGTGAAACCCCCACCTCTACTAAAAATAAAAAAATTAGCCAGGTGGCAGGTGCCTGTAGTCCCAGCTATTCGGGAGGCTGAGACATGAGAATCACTTGAACCCAGGAGGTGGAGGTTGCAGTGAGCCAAGATCACGCCACTGCACTCCAGCCTGAGCAACAAAACGAGACTCTGCCTCAAAAAA
>NW_016107402.1:5021103-5028528 GCF_001604975.1 Cebus imitator
TTTTTTCGAGAGAGGGTCTCATTTGTTGCCCAGACTGGAGTCCATTGGTGTGGTCTTAGTTTACTGCAACCTCTGCCTCCCAGGCTCAAACAATCCTCCCACCTCAGCCTCCTTAGTATCTGGGATCACAGGCATGTGCCACCACAACCCAGCTATTTTTTTATAGAGAAAAGGTTTTGCCATGTTGCCCAGGCTGGGCTGGAACTTAGGAGCTCAAGTGATCCACTCACCTCAGCCTCCCAAAGTGCTAGGATTACAGGTGTGAGCCACTATACCCAGCCTATATTTCCTTTTATAAACATAGCTGTGATAACTGTGGAAAAAGCAGCATGTTATATAAATATTATGATAAGACATAAAGATTTTGTTCTTCATAGTTTGATTTCTAATCTCTGTATGATATCATATGGCTATACTATACATTATTTAGTCATTCCTCTATTATTAGAAATTTGGTTAGCTTTAATTTTTTTGCTGTTACAAAATCTATGATGAATATGCTTGGGTATGGAATCTTATTTCTTATATTTTGAGTTTTCCTTTTTTTTTTTTTTTTTAAAGATGGAGTTTCACTCTTGTCGCCCAGGCTGGAGTGCAGTGGCACAGACTCGGCTCATTGTTGGGTTTAAGCGATTCTCCTGCCTCAGCCTCCCAAGTAGCTGGGATTACAAGTGTGTGCCACAACGCCCAGCTAATTTTGTTTTTTTGTTTGTTTTTTGAGGCAGAGTCTCGCTCTGTCACCCAGGCTGGACTGCAGTGGCATGATCTTGGCTTGCTACAACCTCTGCCTCCTGGGTTCAAGCGATTCTCCTGCCTCGGCCTCCTGAGTAGTGGGACTACAGGCGTCCACCATCACACACAGCTAATTTTTGTATTTTTAGTAGAGACAGGATTTCATCATATTAACCAGGCTGATCTCGAACTCCTGACCTTGTGATCTGCCCGCCTCAGCCTCCCTAAGTGCTGGGATTACAGGTGTGAGCCACCAAACCCGGCCTAATTTTGTATTTTTAATAGAGAGTGTTTTACCATGTTGGCCAGGCTAGTCTTGATCTCCTGACCTTGGGTGATCCTCCTACCTCGGCCTTCCATAGTGCTGAGATTACAGGCCTGAGCCACCACGCTGGGCCATATTTAGAGTTTCCTTATGATAAAATTGTTTTTCTTTTTTAGAGACAGAGTCTCACTATGTTGCCCAAGCTGGACTTGAACTCCTGGGCTCAAGTGATCCTCTTGTCTCAGCCTCCTGAGTAGTTGGGACTACAGGCGCACACCATGGCACCACCACACCTGACTTTTCTTTTTCTTGTGGCAAATCCTCAGAAATAGGATAGCTTGTTATTTTTTTTTTCTTTTTCTTTTTCTTTCTTTCTTTACTTTTTGGGACGGAGTCTCGCTCTGTGGCCCACACTGGAGTGCAGTGGTGTGATGTTGGCTCACTGCAACCTCCACCTCTAAGGTTCAGGCAATTCTCCTTCCCCATCCTCCTGAGTAGCTGAGATTACAGGCATGCGCCACCATGCCTAGCTCATTTTTTGTAGTTTTAATAGAGAAAAGGTTTCACTATGTTGGCCAAGCTGATCTTGAACTCCTAACCTCAGGTGATCCTCTTGCCTCGGCCTCCCTAAGTGCTGGGCTTACAGGCATGAGCCATCACACCCAGCTGATTGCTTGTTATTTCTAACCATCAGAGTTGTGTAACACAGGAATAGGTTGCTTTGACAAGTGGTGAGAGGAGGCCAGGCTCAATGGCTCACACCTGTAATCCCAACACTTTGGGAAGCAGAGGTGGGCAGATCTCTTGAGCTCAGGAGTTCAATACCAGCCTCAGTAAGATGACAAGATCCCATCTCTACAAAAAAAGAAAAGAAAAGAAAAGAAAAAATTATCTGGAAGGGGTGGTGTGCACCTGTGGTTTCAGCTACTCAGGAGGCTGAGATGGGAGGATCACTTGAGCCTTGGAAATTGAGGCTACAGTGAGCCCTGATCGTGCCACTGCACTCCAGCCTGGGTGACAGTGAGGCCCTATCTCAAAAAAGAAAAAAGGAGTAGTGAGACTAAAAGCCTACCCATCCAGATGTTAAAGGAGGATTTCTTCATTAGGGTGGGTCTTGGACACGGTCACCATTACATTTCCTTTACACTATTTGATTCTGTGAATCTATTAGAGGCTTGAGAGTTCTGTCTGTGATACCAATTTGGTTTCAGGGAGAGCCAAGCTGAGGATCAGAGATTTGAAGCATAACTAAAAGTTTAGACGAGCTGCCGCAGATGCATACTGAGCAAGTGAAACTTGATGTCTTTCTAGCTTGTGCCTTGTTCTAACTTTAAGGATATGCTACCATCATCCTTCATACTTATACTCAACCTGCCATTTTCTGATGAAGCATAACATACTCCTTCCGTGTTTGTTCCAGCGCTTATTGGGGCTGTGCTACCGTTCTCCCCACCCACTTCACCCATTAGGTTTTTTCAAGACTATGGTTTTTCAACACTATGGAGCAGGGCCAGCCCACCATGCCACAAAGGACAGGCAATAGCCAGTTCACTGTTTTAGGGGTGGGCTGTTTTAGGGGTGGAATTAGGTCTTGGGAGCCACCTTATTATCCATCCTCTAAAGTTTGATGATTTTTTTTTCTCCAGGTACTTAAATGTGTGTTTTGTGGACCTGGGCTTGGCTGGAATGCTCAGGGGTCCTGAAGATCCTCCTATAGCTTCCTTCTGTTGAACCCATTAAGAAAAGATGGCAAAAGTCAACATAACTAGAGACCTTATCCGTAGGCAGATCAAGGTAAGCAGCCCAGACTTCTGAACCAGATCATGAGATCCTTTCGTTCCCACAGATTGATTTTACAGATGAAAAAACAGATCTACAGTCTGTGACTTGCCGAAAGTCACATAGCTAGTTAGTGGCAGACCCAGAACTAGAATCGAGGTCTCTTCCTCTCCATCTTGTATTGTCTAAGAACATGGATTTCATGGAGGCTCTGTCCACGTACTTGTGCCTGGGCTGCTAAGATTAATGCAGGCTAGCGAGGGAGGGAAGCTGTCAGTGTGTTGTGCAGACGCATACACATCCGTGTGTTGGGCAGGTGGTGCGCAAGAGTAGATATAACTTCTTCATGTTGCTCCAGATGCCATGTGGTATATGTAAGAGATCCTGGGAGAGTCTTAATCCAGTTCAGCTTGGATTCTCTTCGAGGGCGGTTTGTATGTAGAAGACACTCTGATACCTGTGAGACGAATGGATGACTGGGCAGTCAAGTTCAGTTAGTGAAGTAGCCCCAGGCTTTGTCAGGAAAACCCTCAGTAAAGGAGCCATAGAGGTTTAATGGAATACATTAAACCAAGGCATGATGTGCACCAGCACTGGAAAGAATCCCTAGTTGGAGTCAGGAGCTTAATCTCACCACTGCCCTAATTAACTACCTATAGGTTTTTAGTCATTTTACCTCCTGTGCCTCAGTTTTATGTTGTTAAATGACGATAACGGCTGTCTGCCTGTAGGCTGACCTTGAGAATGAAATCTGAATGAGCTTGAGAAAGTTCTTTGAAAGTTAAGTGCTAAAAAGTGCTAAAAAAAATTTTTTAACAAAAAAATTTTTAAAAACCAAGTGGCACACAGCATAAGCTGTCATCACCATTTAGAAGGATTGAGTGTGTGCCTCTACATGAGCCATGTGCTTGGTACATTTGTTTATTTTTCCCTGCATCCCTAAATCCTTTTATTTATTTTTTATTTTTATTTTCTGAGATGGAGTTTTGCTATTGTTGCCCAGGCTGGAGTGCAATGGCACGATCTTGGCTCACTGCAACCTCCGCCTCCTGGTTTCAAGTGATTCTCTTGCCTCAGGCTCCCGAGTAGCTGGAATTACAGGCACGTGCCACCGCTCCCAGCTAATTTTGTATTTTTAGTAGAGGCGGGGTTTTACCATGTTGGCCAGGCTAGTCTCAAACTCCTGACCTCAGGTAATCCTGACCTCCTTGGCCTCCCAAAGTACTGGGGTTACAGGTGTGAGCCACCACGCCCAGCCCCTGAATCCTTTTAGCTTTGTCCATTTGTGGGAGTTCTTTGTGTGTGATTTCATTAGACTGAGTGGTCCTTAAGGACAGAGGCCATTTCCTAAAGGCATAGAATCATCAGGGTTTTTTTCCCCTTTGTATATAATATGTGTCCTAAAGATGATGCCCACTCTGTCCAACCTAAATACGTAACTATTCCTTATTTGTTGTTTCCAATTTTTCTTCTTTCCTTTTTAAAAATTTTTTGCTTTCTTTAAAATAAAAAAACTGAACAGTACAACTTAGTGCTTAATTATATACTACTATCTCCTATTACTCTCTAATCCTTGCCCAAGGATAATACAAGGTCCTGTAGGACAGTTCCTTGTTGTCTTCTCTAGCTCCTGTGGTGCCCAGCAAAGGGATGGATATATAATAGGCACATAATAAACCATATTTAATTGAATCAATGAAATCAAGAATTTGTTTCTGTCGCCTAGGAGCGGGGTGCTCTGAGCTTTGAGCGGCGCTACCATGTCACTGACCCCTTTATCCGGCGGCTGGGCTTGGAAGCAGAGCTGCAGGTAAGAGATCCAGTTTGCATCCTAGATGCCCATGGCCTGCTCTCTATTCTCTGTCTGCAGAAATCCTCTTGGTCTTATCAAGGCATAAACAAGTGTTTCCCTGCAGGCTATATCTGAAGGTTACTTCTCCTTTAATAGGCAGCTAAATCTGAATCAAGATCAGTGATTGACGTAGTCACATACATTTTTTTTTTGGACATATTATTTGCTTTGTGCTTTAAAAAAGTTTGTTGAATTCCATACCACTAGTTTTACTATTGGCTTGGATAGTGAATACAGATTCCTACCTGTATACAGGAATATAGAATTTAAAGTGTTTTCTTATACACATACACATAATGTATACATGCACACATATACAAACACCCACACTTTCTTATTTTAGCATCAAAGCAATGTTATGGGGATATAGACTAAGAATAGGTATTTTGAAAAAAGAGACAGGGCATGGTGGCTTATGCCTGTTATCCCAGCACTTTGGGAGGTCAAGGAGGGCGGATCACTTGAGGCCAGGAGTTTGAGACCAGCCTGGCCAACATGGTGAAACCCCATCTCTCCTAAAACTACAAAATTAGCCAGACATGGTGGTGCATGCCTGTAATTCCAGCTATTCAAGAGGCTAAGGCATGAGAATTGCTTGAATCCAGGAGGCGGAAGTTGCAGTGAGCCAAGATAGCACCAGTGCACCCTAGCATAGACAACAGAGTGAGACTCAGTCTCAAAAAAGAAAAAAATGAAAGCCAGATTCATGGCTGGGCGCAGTGGCTCACACCTGTAATCCCAGCACTTTGGGAGGCTGAGGCGGGTGGATCACGAGGTCAAGAGATCGAGACCATCCTGGTCATTATGGTGAAACCCCGTCTCTACTAAAAATACAAAAATTAGCTGGGCATGGTGATGCAGGCCTGTAGTCCCAGCTACTCGGGAGGCTGAGGCAGGAGAATCACTGGAACCCAGGAGGCGGAGGTTGTGGTGAGTCAAGATTGTGCCATTGCACTCCAGCCTAGGTAACAAGAGTAAAACTCCATCTCAAAAAAAAAAAAAGAAAGCCAGGTTCAATGATACATGCCTATAGTCCCAGCTGTTTGGGAGGCTGAGGCAGGAGGATTGCTTGATCCCAGGAGTTCAAGTCCAGCCTGAGCAATATAGAAGACCTCATCTCTAAAAATTAACGTAAAATAATAAAATGTTTAAAAACAAAAACAAAAACCTTGTTCAAGTTTGTCCTGTCTAGTCCATGGATAGGCCAGACCTTTGGTCCATAAATTCAGCCTTGTTATTGTGTCTGACACAGAAACTCCATAATGTTAGTTTCATTCTTTTTCCTTCCTCAACATCATGTGTTTTGTGTGTGGGTTTTTTGTTTTTTGTTTTTGGTAGAGATGGGGTATTGGTGTGTTGCCCAAGCTGATCTCCAATTCCTGGCCTCAAGCAGTTCTCCCACCTTGGCCTTCCAAAGTGCAAGGAGTACAGGCATGAGCTACTTCACCCAGCCAAGATCACATTTTGAATCTTTTTTTTTTTTTTTGAGACAGTGTCTTGCATTGTTGCCCAGGCTGGAATGCAGTGGTGCCATCATGGCTCCCTGCATCCTCAACTTCCTGGGCTCAAGTGATTCCCCTGCCTCAGCCCCCTGAATAGCTGGGATTACAGATACATGCCACCATGCCCAGCTAATTTCTGTATTTTTTTTGCAGAGACAGAGTTTCACCATGTTGCCCAGGCTGGTCTCAAACTCCTGAACTCAAGCCATCCACCCACCTTAACTGCCCAAAGTGCTTGGATTACAAGTGTGAGCTACTGTGCCTGGCCCACATTGTAATCTTAAAGAAATCAGTACTTGTTGAGTTTTGGCATAGTATCAAAGAAAGAAATACACAGTTACCTGAAAAGGCTACTCAAATATTCCTTTCAATTCCAACTTCTTTGTGAGGCTGGATTTTTTTTCATATACTTCAACTAAAAATGACATGACATTGCAATGGGCTGAATACAAAAGCAGGTGAGAATCTACTGGTCTTCCATTAAACTAAACATTAAAGAAGTTTGCAAAAATCTAAAACAATGCCACTCTTTTTATTAAATTCTTTTGCCTTGGAAAATATAGTTTTTTCATTTAAAATGTGTTTTTTGTTGTTGTTTTTTAGTGAATTAATAATATGCCAACCTAGGCAACATGGTGAGACCTTGTCTTTACTAAAAATTTTTTTTTTTTAGAGATGAGGTTTCACCATGTTGGCCAGGATGGTCTCGAACTCCTGACCTCAAGTGAGCTGCCCGCCTCGGCCTCCCAAAGTGCTGGGATTACAGGCGTATAATTTTAAATATTAGCCACCACGCCTAGCCTAAAATTTTTTAAAAAAATGAATTAGCCAGGCATTGTGGTGCATACTTGTCCCAATATTTGGGAGGCTGAAGTAGGAGGATCACTTGGGCCCAGGAGGTTAACGCTGCAGTGAGCTGTGATTGTGCCACTGTATTCCAGCCTAGGTGACAGAGCAAGACCCTGTTTTTTTTTTTTGGTTTTTTTTTTAAATTGTCTTAATTTCTAATATGATAAATATTGATAGATATAATCCATATAAACAAAAGCTCTTTGGGATCATCAATAATTTTTAATTGTGTAAGGGGGTCCTGAAACTAAAAATGTTAAGAACCACTGCTCCATAGAGCCATGGAATAGGATGCCTGGATAATATCTCCTAGGTGAAAAGTAGGAAGAGCAAGAAAAGATTCTAGGACCGCCGGGCGCAGTGGCTCACGCCTGTAATCCCAGCACTTTGGGAGGCCGAGGCGGGTGGATCACGAGGTCAAGAGATCGAGACCATCCTGGTCAACA
>NW_016107402.1:5028743-5035101 GCF_001604975.1 Cebus imitator
AAAAAAAAAAAAAAAAAAGATTCCAGGACCAAGAACCAAGGTGTTTCAACATTTAGAGAGTACCTACTTTTCCTCTTCCTCCACCCACTGGAGACAGAAAGGATAGCCATAGAGGTCTGAGGAGAACATGGTATCATGGTAGCCAAGGAGGAGAGAAAGCTCAATTGTGTCGATTTTTACAGCCTAACTCCCAAAAAGCCATCCGTTTCCCTCTTTCTTAGTTTGGAGTTGGAGGGAATACTATTTGGATTACCCAAAATAGTAATTAAAATATGTCTATAAGCAATATGAACTTGGAGAAGTCCTTTAACTTCTTTTTCTTCTTCAAGCTTCCAGAACAATATTCCATAGTCAAAGTCCTTTAACTTCTAAAGGCTATTTCTTCATCTGTAAAATACACTTCTTAGGTGTATGAAGAAGAATAAGTAAGTTAGTTTATGTGAAGTACCTAGTACAGTGTCTAGTATATTGTAAAAGTCCATGACATACAACAACTGCTATTATTGTTGTTATTTATAGAACGCTCTTAAAGTTTCCTAAGTTGCCAGTCCCAAGATGCTTATTTGATGGCATCTAACTGTTTAAAACTTCTTCAGTCATTTCCTTCCTTATTTTATTTCCATCATTGTTACATATGAACCTCATGTTAGTTAACAATAGATGATCTCTGACATTAAGAAAACATGATTAGTGGGAGGTAACGGTGCGATAAGGGGAAAATCAACAGTAAAAGCTCCTTCCTTTTGGTGGTTACTGATTATGATGTTTTCTTTACAGTCTGGGCAAAACATTTTTTCCTGGGTTTTCTAATTTTCTCCACTGTATGCTTTTGAAAAAATGCAAAGGGAAGCTGAAAGAGAACTGTTATGACACAGTGTTGAACATTTAGTAGATGCTCAATAAAAACCTGTTAGTTTGGTTGGCTTTTTAAAATTTTCTACATTAGAGGTAGCTCTCATAACCCTATCCCTATTCAACCATGCAATTTCTCTAGCTTCTGCCTTAATAATCTGATCTGATTTTTGCTTTTTGACTTTATAGTTTACATTTCGTGTCAGTTGAAAATTCAGACTTTAGCTGCTAGTCTTGATATTTGTTTTCCTTCCTGTATGTTGATAGAATTTGTACCTACAGAGATGACTGTTTAAAAAGTCTCCAAGTTAACTTGGATTTCTTTATCTTTCTTTCTTTTTTTCTCTTCTTTCTTTTCTTTTTCTTTCCTCTCTCTCTGTCTCTCCCTTCCCCTCGTTCTTCCTTCCTTCCTTCCTTCTTTCTCTCTGTCTCTCTCCCTTTCCTCCCTCCCTCCCTTTTTCCTTTCCTTTCCTTTCCTTTCTTTCTTTCTTTTTTTTTTTAAGACAGAATCTCTCTCTGGTCACCAGGCTGGAGTGCAGTGGCACGATCTTGGCTCACTGCAACCTCCACCTCCCGGGTTCAAATGATACCCCTGCCTCAGCCTCCTGAGTAGCTGGGACTATAGGCACGCACCACCATGCCCAGCTAATTTTTTGTATTTTAGTAGAGACAGGGTTTCACTGTGTTGGCCAGGATGGTCTTGATCTCTTGACCTCGTGATCCGCCCACCTCGCCCTCCCAAAGTGCTGAGATTACAGGCGTGAGCCACCGAGCCCGGCTCTTTCTTTTCTTTCTTTCTTTATTTTTTTGGCAACAGAGTCTCATTCTGTCACCCAGGCTGGAGTGCAGTGGCTGATCTTGGCTCAGTGCAACCTCTGCGTCCTGGGCTGAAGCAATTCTTGTGCCTCAGCCTGAGTAGCTGGGATTACAGATGTGCAAGACCACACCCAGCTAATTTTTTTATTTTGCTAGAGATGGAATTTTGCCAGGTTGGCCATCCTTGTCTCAAACCCCTGTTCTCAAGTGATCCACCCACCTTATATTTTAATAGGTCAACATTCATATGGTTCAAATTCAAAAAGTTTAAAAAGTCATCTTACTATTTTTCCTAGCTACCTAATCCACTTACATGGAATCAAATAATATACTCAGTTTTAGTATTCTTTCAGATAAATTTTATGCATAAAATTCTTACTTTTCTCACAAATGTTAGCCTAACATATTTGCTGTTTTAATAAGAACATCAACAACTTACTAAAAAAGTAAGGTCTAAAACAATGAAGTATCTTTGGAAAGATACTTTCATAATTTTGCCATATTCATACATAAAGATATTTCTAATTTCTAATTCTTTCATGGCTCAGAGTGTTCTGTTGTGTATGTGGACCCATAATTAAATTGTCCCTACCAATGGACATGTAGATTACTTCCAATTTTTGCATGTACGAGGTCATTTCTTATGACATAATTTGGCATATTCGGGGTATATCTCTATCGGATAAATACCTGGGGTGGAATTTGTTGGTCAGAGGATATATGCATCTGTGATTTTGATAAATATTACCAAAATTGCTTTTCATGGTGTATGTACCAACTTTTACTCATATCATACTCCTTTACTTTTCTTTCAATCATAATGCTCAACAAATATTCCCTCTCAGACCCCAACGTGCCCATCATCATTTTGAGAAATTTCACAGGCCATGTATGGTGGCTCACACCTGTAATCTCAGTACTTTGAGAGGCCGTGGCAGGCAGATTGCTTGAGTTTAGGAGTTTGAGACCAGCCTGGGCAACATGGCAAGACCCCTGTCTCTATGCCTTAAAAAATGAAAACATGGGGTTGGGCTCAGTGGCTCACACCTGTAATCCCAACACTTTGGGAGGCCGAGGTGGGCAGATCACCTGAGGTCATGAGTTCAAGACCTGCCTGACCAAATGGAGAAACCCCGTCTCTACTAAAAATACAAAATTAGCCGGGCATGGTGGCACATGCCTGTAGTCCCAGGTACTTGAAAGGCTGAGGCAGGAGAATCTCTTGAACCCAGGAGGCAGAGGTTGTGGTGAGCCAAGATCGCGTCATTGCATTCCAGCCTGAGAAACAAAAGGGAAACTCTGTCTCAAAAATAAATAAATAAACAAAAAAATGAAAACATAAAAAAAGAGGAATTTCACAGATAAGTACAGAATGATAGGCCAGAGAGATCACAGGTTGGCTTTCAAGACACTTTTCAATTTTTTTTTTTTTCTGAGACAGAGTTTCACTCTTGTCCAGGCTGGAGTGCAATGGTGTGATCTCGGCTCACTGCAACCTCCACCTCCCAGATTTAAGCAATTCTCCTCCCTCAGCCTTCCGAGTAGCTGGGACTGTTACAGATGCATGCCACCACACCCAGCTAATTTTTGTATTTTTAGTGGAGACGGGGTTTCACCATGTTGACTGGGATGGTCTTGATCTCCTGACCTCATGATCCACCCGCCTCGGCTTCCCAAAGTGCTGGGATTACAGGCGTGAGCCACCGCACCTGGGCAAATTTTTTTTTTTTTTTTAAGTTTTTTTGAGATGGAGTCTTGCTTTTTTGCCCAGGCTGGAATGCAGTGGCGCGATCTTGGCTCACTACAACCTCCACCTCCCGGGTTCAAGTGGTTCTCCTGTCTCAGCCTCTTGAGTAGCTGGGAGTCAGGTGCGTGTCAGCACGCCCAGCTAATTTTCTGTATTTTTAGTAGAGATGGGGTTTCACTATGCTGGCCAGTCTGGTCTCAAACTCCTGACCTCAGGTGATCCGCCCTCAGCCTCCCAAAATGCCAGGATTACAGGCATAAGCCACTGCACCCAGCCCAAGATACTTTTTACATTAAAAATATAGGCTGGCCACAGTGGCTCACGCCTGTAAATGCTAACACTTTGGGAGGCTGAGATGAGAGGATGGTGAATCCAAGAGTTCAAGACCANGAGCCAAGATTGCGCCATTGCACTCTACCCTGGGTGACAAGAGCAAAATTCTGTCTCAAAAAAAAAAAAAAAAAAAAGAGAAAAGGATGAAGATCAAGTTTCTGGCCTGGGTGACAGGATAGATGGTATCATTTGGTGAGTTAGGGAACACTGGAGAAGGAATAGATTTGAGGGGAAAGATGATGAGTTTAGTTTAGATATGGATATTTTGGAGCTGTATGCTGTAGATTGTCCAGTTAGCATTGTCTGGAGAGGCAGAATATTTGGGTCTGAGCTTAGGATGGAGGTAGACACTAGAGATGTCAGTTTGGGATTAGTGAGCAGCATATAGATTGGAGCTTTGAAAGTGAGTTGTGATTGCATGTGGGGAACGTGTGGAGTAAGAAATCTAGGACGGTACACATATGTATTAAATACATAGGTAAGTAAAGAAGACCAACAATCAAGGACAAAGAGGAATGTGTATGCAAAAGGGTATCAAGAAAGAGCAGCCAGAGATGTAGGAGGGAAAACAGAGAGGGTGGTGTCACAGAACACAGAAGAAACAGTTCGATTGAGAAGGAAATAGTCAGTACTGCCATTACTGCCAGGGGAAAAGTAAAACAAGGACCAAGAAGTTTTCATTGATATAGGGCAAGGAAACTATAGTGGTAACCTTGGCAAGAGCCATTTCTGTGGAATGTGGTATAGATAGATAGAAGTAGATTGAGGAATTATTGAAAGTGAAGAAGTGAAAATATCAAGTATAGATTACTATCTCGGTCTGGCTATGAAGGAAGGGGGAGAGAAATGGTAGGCCATAGCTAGATATGTATGAAGTTGGCATCAAGGAGGGACTTTTATAAACTAAAGAAACTCAGCCAGGTGCAGTGGCTCACGCCTGTAATCCCAGCACTTTGGGAGGCTGAGGTGGGCGAATCATGAGGTCAGGAGTTCGAGACCAGCTTGACCTACATGGTGAAACCCCCATCTCTACTACAAATACAAAAAAATTAGGCATGGTGGTGCGTGCTTGTAATCCCAGCTACTCAGGAGGCTAAGGCTTGAACCTGGGAGCTAGAGGTTGCAGTGAGCTGAGATTGTGCCACTGCACTCCACCCTGGGCAAACAGAGTGAGACTTCATCTCAAAAAAAGAAAAGAAAAGAAAAGAAAAAAGAACTCAATTATGTGTAATCTCAAGAGGAAATAACTGGTATAGAAAGGGAAAGCTGAAGACACAGGAAAGCAAGATCATTCCGAGTGGGGATTTGTCAGATGAATATTATTAAGAGAACAATTGTAATAATGAATCATCAATCCTTAGCTGGATAGGGAAGGAAGTAAAGACGTGAGGTTGCATATAAGGAGAGAGTAGATGGGTTGGTTGATTGGGCTTGGTGGACTTTTGAGGATCAGGGAGAGAGAGAGAGAGAGAGAGAAAGATTGCCTGTGCTTTGCTTGTTTTTTTCACTTACCAATACATCTTGAAAATCATCTCGTATCAGTTCACAGAGTTCTTCCTTTTTTTTTTTTTTTTTTTTGACATAGAGTCTTGCTCTGTCACTCAGGCTGGCGTGCAGTGACGTGATCATGGCTCACTACAACCTTGACCTCTTGGGCTTAGGATGATCCTCCCATTTCAGCCTCCTGAGTAGCTGGGATTACAGACACGCACCACCATGCCCAGCCAGTTAGATACAGGGTTTTACCATGTTTAGGCTGGTTTGAACCCCTAGGCTCATGTAGTCCACCCACCTTGCCTCTCAGAGTGCTGGGATTACAGGCATGAGCCACTATGTCTGGGCAGAGTTATGCTTTTTAAAAAATTAATGTTGGCTTCAAAATGAAGAATAGATTACAGGAGTTTAAACTGGAGACAGGCAGAACTAGTTAAGAGGTTATGACAGTGATTCAGGAAGAGGTGATGGGTTATCTGAACTAAAATAACAGTAATTTGGATGGAGAGAAGTCAGTGGATTTGAGAGACATTTAAGAGGTATAATTAGAGCAAGTGCTATAATCTCAGCACTTTGGGAGGCCAAGTCGGGTGGATTACTTCAGCTCAGGAGTTTGAGACCAGCCTGGCTAACATAGTGAAACCCTGTCTCTACTAAAAATACAAAAATTAGCCGAGAGTGGTGGCACACACCGGTGGTCCCAGCTACTCAGGAGGCTGAGGCACAATTGCTTGAGCCTGGGAGGTGGAGGTCGCAGTGAGCCAAGATTGTACCACTGCACTCCAGCCTGGGCAGCAGAGCAAGACTCTCTCTCAAAAAATTAAAAATTAAAATAAAAAAAGAGGTAGAATTAGGCCAGGTGCAGTGGCTCACGCCTGTAATCCTAGCACTTTGGGAGGCCAAGACAGGCAGATCACTTGAGCCCGGGAGTTTGATACCAGCCTGGGCAACATGGCAAAATCTGGTCTTTACAAAAAAATAGAACCAGGCATGATGGCACATGGCTGTAGTTCCAGCTACTCGGGAAGCTAAGGTGAGAGGATCATCTGAGCCCAGGGAGGTTGAGGCTGCACTGAGCTCTGTTCATGCCACTACACTCCAGCCTGGGCAACAGAG
>NW_016107402.1:5037774-5043046 GCF_001604975.1 Cebus imitator
GGGATCACAGGCATGCGCCACCATGCCCAGCTAATGTTTTGTATTTTTAGTAGAGACGGGGTTTCACCATGTTGACCAGGATGGTCTCGATCTCTTGGCCTCGTGATCCACCTGCCTCGGCCTCCCAAAGTGCTGGAATTACAGGCTTGAGCCACCGCGCCCGGCGCTTTTGAATTTTTTTAATCATTCTAGCTGGTGAAGAGTGTCTCAGTATAGTTTTAAGTTACATTTCTCTTTTGCATGAAGTTTAATATATATTCCATATGCTTGAGGGCCATTTTAGTATAATTTTTGCCAATTTTGGTGTAACAAAGGAGGAAGAACAAGAATTGAAATATGTACTTGCATGGTTTTTGTAAACAAAAGCACAGGATGGATAAGCAGATACTAATGAAATTGTTCACTCCAGCGGGCAGGAGATGTGAGGTGGAAGGGTAGAGAAAGGTGAGTAACTCTTCTCTGGACCTTTTTGTAGTTTTTACTTTTATTTCTTTTATGTTTTTGAGACAGAGCCTCTTTCTGTCACCCAGGCTGGAGTGCAGTGGTGTGATCTTGGCTCACTGCAACCTCTGCCTCCTGGGTTCAAGCAATTCTTGTGCCTTAGCCTCCTGAGTAGCTGGGACAACACTTATGCGCCACCATGCCCAGCTGATTTTTGTATTTTTAGTAGAGACGGAGTTTCACTATGTTTCCCAGGCTGGTCTTGAACTCCTGGCCTCAAGTGATCTGCCTGCCACGGCCTCCCATACTTTTGGGATTACAGATACAAGCCACTGCGCCTGGCCCATTTTTACTTTTAGAACCATGTTGAGACTTTACGTTTTCAAAAAGTAACATTAAATCAAAAAAGTTGGGAAGTGGGATGCCAACTAACTTATGTAATTTATTTTTTATTTTTTTAAAAGATTGTTAGTAGAGACAAGGTTTTGCTGTGTTGCCCAGGCTCATCTCAAACTCCTGAGCTCAAGTGATCCTACTCTGGCCTTCTACAGTGCTGGGATTACAGGCATGAGCCACCATGCCCAGCCAATTTTTTTTTTTTTTTTTTTTTGAGGTGGGGTCTCACACTGTTGCCAGGGCTGGAGTGCAATAGCGTGATCTCAGCTCACTGCAACCTCCGCCTCCTGGGTTCAAGCAATTCTTCTGTCTCAGCCTCTTGAGTAGCTGGGATTACTAGTACCCTCCAGCATGCCCAGCTAATTTTTTCGTATTTTTAGTAGAGACGAGGTTTCACCATGTGGCCAGGCAACTCCCAAACCCCTGACCTTGCGATTCACCTGCCTCGGACTCCCAAAGTGCTGGGATTGCAGGCATGACTACTTAGTAGAATTATCATTTGTAGTAGTATTGCTATAGCAATTCTGTAACTACTTTGTATATGTCATAGAATTGAATAAATAAGTCAATGTTGTTAGGAGCCAGAGTTCTCACTGTAGAAGGGAAATTCAAATGTGGAATAGGGAAAGACAAGGAAGAACTCTGAGGTACTGGATTGGAATTAGCCTGTTTCAATATAAACTCATGATGTTAAAAACACATATAGCTTGAGGCCAGGAGCTAGAGACCAGCCAGGGGTAACATAGGGAGACCCCCATCTCTCCAAATAAAAAATATTAAATAGCTGGGCACTATGACACTTGCCTGTACTTCTGGCTACTCAGAAGGTTGAGGCCGGAGGATCTCCACAAATAAAAAATAAAAAATAGCTGGGCATGGTGACACTTGCCTATACTTCTAGCTACTCAGGAGGTTGAGCCCAGGAGGTCAAGGCTGCAGTGAGCTATGATTGTGCCATTGTACCCCAGCCTGGGCAACAGAGTGAGACCCTGTCTCCAAAAAAAATAAAAATAAACCACATATATAG
Source organism: Cebus imitator (assembly GCF_001604975.1). Classification (NCBI taxonomy): domain Eukaryota; kingdom Metazoa; phylum Chordata; class Mammalia; order Primates; family Cebidae; genus Cebus; species Cebus imitator. The sequence continues at coordinate 5,039,639 of NW_016107402.1, forward strand.
AAATTTGTATTTATCTATTATTTCCAGCTCTGTCCACTCAAAGGTAATTTAGAAACAGTGATGCCTCATTAATTAGGAGTTGCTAGTTTCTTTTTTTTTTTTTTTTGAGACGGAGTTTCGCTCTTGTTATCCAGGCTGGAGTGCAATGGCGCGATCTCGGCTCACCGCAACCTCCGCCTCCCGGGTTCAGGCAATTCTCCTGCCCCAGCCTCCTGAGTCGCTGGGATTACAGGCACGCGCCACCATGCCCAGCTAATTTTTTGTATTTTTAGTAGAGACGGGGTTTCACCATGTTGACCAGGGTGGTCTCGATCTCTTGACCTCGTGATCCACCCGCCTCGGCCTCCCACAGTGCTGGGATTACAGGCTTGAGCCACCGTGCCCGGCAATGGAGTTGCTAGTTTCTAAATACCATTCTCTATTAAAAGGAACCAGGGATCCTTGGAAAAATAACTAATTCTAGGGCTGGGAAGGGGCCAAAATTGATGCAGTCTTCAAAAATGTCAGTGTTATAAGAAACAAAAAAGGGCTGAGGAACTGTCCCAGATTAAAAGAAACAGAGAAAATGACTAATTTTCTTTTTTTCTTTTTCTTTTTTTTTTTTTTTTGAGACGGAGTTTCGCTCTTGTTACCCAGGCTGGAGTGCAATGGCACGATCTCGGCTCACCGCAACCTCCGCCTCCCGGGTTCAGGCAATTCTCCTGCCTCAGCCTCCTGAGTAGCTGGGATTACAGGCACGCGCCACCATGCCCAGCTAATTTTTTGTATTTTTAGTAGAGACGGGGTTTCACCATGTTGACCAGGATGGTCTCGATCTCTTGACCTCATCCACCCGCCTCGGCCTCCCAAAGTGCTGGGATTACAGGCGTGAGCCACCGTGCCCGGCATGACTAATTTTCTTAATGACATTAAGAAAACATAAACCAAATGCAGTGTGATCCTGGATTGGATTCTGAATGAGGAAAATAAAATGGATATTATTGGACAGTTGGCGAAATTTAAATATGGACTGTATGCTAGACAACAGTATTGTGTCAGTGTTAAATTTCCTGATTTTGATAAATATGTTCTGGTTAAATAAAAGAATGACCAATGTTCTTAAGAATTATATACTAAAAGTAGTTAAGTGTAAGGGGTCCTGAAGTCTATGATTCGCAAATGGTTCAGGAAAAAAAGTACTTTGCACGTGTGTGTGTGTGTGTGTGTGTGTGTGTGTGTCTGTAAGTATAGAGAGAAAGAGAGGGAGAGGGAAAAAGATTAATTTATGAATTGGGTAAAACGTATATATGGGCATTCTTCTACTATTCTTGCAAACTTTTTTATGTTTGAAATTGTTTCAAAATAGAAAGCTTAAATTGTTCATTAGGAAAATAGCAAAGGGCTGAGCGCAGTGGCTCACGCCTGTAATCCCATCACTTTCGAGTCTGAGATGGGAGGATCACTTGAACCCAGAGTTGAGACCAGCCTGGGCAACATAACAAGACCATATCTCTACAAAATACAAAAAGCCAGGTGTGGTGGTATGTATCTGTAGTCCCAGCTACTAGGGAGTCTGGTGTGGGAGGATTGCTTGAGCCTAGGAGATTGAGGCTGTAGTGAACTGTGATCATACAACTCACTCCAGCCTGGGCAACAGAGGGAGACCCTGTCTCAAAAAAAAAAAAGAAAGAAAGAAAAGAAAGAATGAGGAAAAAACAAAACAAAAAAACAAAGAACTGGCTGGGGCACAGTGGCTCATGCCTATAATCTCAGCACTTTGGGAGGCAGGAGAATCATTTGAGGCCAGGAGTTTGAGACCAGCCTGGGCAACATAGCAAAACCCCATCTCCATTAAACATTTTTTAAAAGTAAAAGAAAATACAAAGAACTGTTGTAGTGGCTGCAACCAAGTAAGAGAGCCGGAAGGGAGGTTGAGATTAAACAATTTAAATTTAAATTAATTAGGATTAATTTTAAGCCATTCTGGTGTATAAGAGCCAATCAGTTTTCCACTTTCCTTGGACATTTTTGCTGAGCATTCCACATCCTTCTTTAGTTACATGTGCCAGCTCATCTCATGAGTTTTATTGTCACAATTGGACAATAGCCAAATATCCTGGGATTCCAGCCATGGCCTGCAGTCCTCACTTTTTTGGGGAGTTGCTTGCTTTCATTTTATATGTATCACCAGGGATCTTCCAAGATCACCTTGGAAGTTGTGATCACACTTTGATTCCTCCTATTTCATTCACTTGTGGGATTTCTTGGCACAGTATTAGACACATGGTAGAGAGAAAAGGAAGGGAATCTCACTTTACAAATCAGAGTAAAACTGAGCATTTCTAAGGTCAGGTAAGTGGTAGGAATAAGATTTAAAAGACTTATATCAGGCTTATCTGGCTCCAGAGTTGCTATTCTTTCCCCCTCAACCATGTGTGTATTTTAAAAAGGGCTTAATAGATAGTTCCTGGCTTGGTGGATTTATTCTCTTGCCTTATTAGTTTTCTTAATATTATCCTTAAACAATTGCAAACATTATGTATCTCACCTTTACAATCTGGCCTGCTTGCTTTTTCCATTTTGTTTCTTATATCATTTTAGCATAAATTCAAATTATGAATTTATGGAAACAAGTCATATGAAACTAGACTGATTTCCTTTTTGAATAGCATTGGTAGACCAGAGCAGTTCCGTGGGCATAGTGTAACCTGATTCTATGTCTTCGCTGACGAAGACTTGTCAGCGCTTTTTAAAATAATAACATTTTAGAGAAATAAACTAGATACCAAGTTCATTTAACAGTCATGTTTAAAGAAAAGGATGCCAGCCTGGCCAACATGGTGAAACCTCGTCTCCACTAAAAATACAAAAAATTAGCTGAGCGTGGTGGCAGGCACCTGTAATCCCAGCTACTTAGGAGGCTGAGACAGGAGAATTTCTTGAACCCAGGAGGCAGAGGTTGCAGTGAGCCAAGATCATACCACTGCACTCTAACCTGGGCAACAGAGTGAGACTCTGTCTCAATAAAAAATAAAAAATAGGCCAGGCACGGTCGCTCATACCTGTTATCCTAGCACTTTGGGAGGCTGAGACGGGTGGATCACAAGGTCAGGAGTTCGAGATCAGCCTGCCTGGCCAATATATCGAAACCCGATCTCTACTAAAAATACAAAAAAGAATTAGCTGGGCTTGGAGGCGCACACCTGTAGTCCCACCTAGAGAGACTGAGGCAGGAGAATCGCTTAAACCTGGGAGGCCAAGGTTGCAGTGAGCTGAGATCATGCCACTGCACTCCAGTCTGGAGACAAACAAGACTCCATCTCAAAAAAAAAAAAGGCCGGGCGTGGTGGCTCACGCCTGTAATCCAAGCACTTTGGAGGCCAAGGCGGGCAGATCACCTGAGGTCAGGAGTTCAAGACCAGCCTGACC
>NW_016107402.1:5043370-5046649 GCF_001604975.1 Cebus imitator
AAAAAAAAAGAAAGAAAGAAAAAGAAAAAGATGGATTGGAGATCTGACTTTGTGAGAGAGTTCCTTTTGTGAGGACTGTCTTTAAATCACGGATCAGCAAATTACGGCCAGTGGGCCAAATCCAGAATGCTGCTTGTTTGTTATTTAAGTGTACAGTTCAGTGGTGTTGACTATTCACAAACTATATTCACAAAGTTTTGCAACCATCCCTGCTATCTAATTCTAGAATGTTTTTGTCATCCCAAAATGGAACGCCTTACCCATCTTAGCAGTCACTCCCCTCTCCCATACTGGCCCTACGCCAGAAACCACTAATCTATTTTCTGTTGCTATGGATTTTCCTATTCTGGACATTTTGCATAAATGGAAGTATAAAATATGTGGCTGTTTAGCATAATGTTTTTAAGATTCATCCATGTTATAGCATGAATCGATACTTTTCTTTTTGTGGCCAAATAGCATTCTATCATTTGGATATACCACATTTTGTCTATCCATTCATCAGTTGGTGGAACATGGGTTGTTTCTATTTTTTGACTATTATGAATAATGCTGATATGAACATTCGTGTACAAATTTTTGTGTCGACATGTTTTTTTCACTTGTCTTGGTATACACTCAAGGGTGGAATTGCTGGGTTATATGTTAACTCAGTGTTTAACTTTTTTGAGGAAATGCCAAACTGTTTTCCAAAGTGGCACCACCATTTTACATTCCCAACAGAAATGTATGAGGGTTCCAATTTGTCTGCATCCTTGCCAACACTTCTTATTATCAATGTTTTTGATTATAGCCCTCCTGGTGAGTGTGAAGTGATATCTTATTGTGGTTTTTATTTTCCTAATGACTAATGATGTTGAACATGTTTTCATTTGCTTATTGTCCATATTTTTGTATTTTCTTTGGAGAAATGTCTATTCAGATCCTTTACTCATTTTTTAATTGGGTTGTCTTTTTTTGTTGTTGAGTTTAAGATGTGTGTGATTTGAATTTTTTTTCTATTCCTTTGTGTGTTGTCTTTTCTTCCTTCCTTCCTTTCTTCTTTCCTTTTCTTTTCTAACAGAATCTGTCTCTGTCGCCCAGGGTAGAGTGCAGTGGCACGATCTCAGGTCACTGCAACCTCCGCCTCCTGGGTTTAAGTGATTCTTCTGCCTCAGCCTCCTGAGTAGCTGGGACTACAGGTGTGTTCTACCATGCCTGGCTAATTGTTTGTGTTTTTAGTAGAGACAGGGTTTCACTGTGTTAGCCAGGATGTGTTAGCTCGATTTCCTGACCTTGTGATCTGCCTGCCTCCAGCTCCCAAAGTGCTGGGATTATAGACGTGAGCCACCATTTTTTTTTTACAGGCTGTTTTTGCAGGCTGTTTTTGCATTTTTTAATGGTGCCTTTGCATAAAAGTTTTAATTTTAATGAAATTCAATTTATCTTTTATCTTTTTCAAAAAAATTGATATGGAGTCTCTTTCTGTGACCCTCACTGGAGTGCAGTGGCACAGTCATGGCTTGCTGCAGCCTTAACCTCCCAGGCTCATGAATTCGTCCTGCCTCACCCTCTTGAGTAGCTGGAACTGCAGGCAAGCACCACCATGCCCAACTAAACTTTTTTCCTTTTGTTGCTGGTGCTTTTGGTGTTGTGTCTTAAAAAACATTGCCTAATCCAAGGTCATGACTATTTACACCTATGTTTTCTTCTAAGAGTTTTATAGTTTTAGATTTTATATGTGGGTCTTTGATCCATTTGGAATTAATTTTTATATATGGTGTGAGGTAGGGATCCAACTTCATTCTTTTACGTATGAACATCCACTTGTCCTGGCACCATTTGCTGAAAATACTATTTTTTTTTTCTACTTAATTGCTTGACAACTCTTTTTTTTTCCCCCCCAAGAGACAGAGTCTGGCTATGTTGCACAGGCTGGTCTCAAGCTCTTAGTCTCAAGTGATCCTCCTGCCTCAGCCTCCCAAATAGCTGGGATTATAGGTGCAAGCCCCTGTGCCCAGCCGTCTTGACATTCGTATCAGAAATAATTGACTGTAAATTTAAAGATGTATCTATGAACTCTCAACTCTAGTCTGTTGATCTAAATGTCTGTCCTTATGCCAGTACCACACTGTTTTGATTGCTGTAGAATTGTAGTAAGTTATGAAGTTGGGAAGTAGAAGTCATCCAACTTCGTTCATCCTTTTCAAGATTATGTTTTTTATTCATGGTCTCTGGTATTTCCATATGAGCTTTATTATATTTTAATTTTTTTTTTTGAGACAGAGTCCCACTGTGTTGCTAAGGCTGGCGTGCAATGATAGGATTGTGTCTCACCCCAACCTCTGCTTCCTGGATTCAAGGGATTCTCCTGCCTCAGTCTCCCATGTAGCTGGGATTACAGGCATGCAGCATGCCACCCAGCTAATTATTTTTTGTATTTTAGTAGAGATGGGGTTTCACCACATTGGCCAGGCTGGTCTTGAACTCCTGACTCAGATGATCAGCCCACCTCGGCCTCCCAAAGTGCTGGGATTACAGGTGTGAGCCACTGCACCTGGCCCATGTGAGCTTTAAATTCAAATTTATTGCCACCTGTTTTTATAAATAAAGTTTTATTGGAACACAGCATGCTCATTTATGTATTGCTTATGTTTGCATTAGTGATTCAATGGTAGAATTGAGTAGTAGTGATAGAGACCATATGGTCTGTAAGACCTAAAATCTTTACTGTTTGGGCCTTTACAGATAAGATTGCTAACCTCTGCTTTAGATGATGGAGTAAACATGCTTTAAAGTACCAGAGGGCAGAACTAGGAACTCTTTATTAATTCAGTCATATTTTCAAGCAAATATTAAATGTCTACTATATGACAGAAATGTTCTAGACACTGGGAAAATAATATAGCAGTAAATAAGACCGACACCATGAACTTCTTGCCATGGCCTGTAAAACACCCTTAGGATCTGACTTCTGCTCACCTCCTTGAGCTCATCTTGCTCATCTTACTCTGTCCCATCATCACTATGCTCTAACCACATTGGCTTTCATTGTTTCTTCAGCATTATCAAGACTGTTCTTAGATCAACGAGACAGAAAATTAACAAGGATATCCAGGACTTGAACTCAGATCCGGAACAAGAAAACTTAATAAACATTTATAGAACTCTCCACTTCAAATACACAAAATATACACTGTCATCAGTACCACATCACACCTACTCACCAGTTTAAATGAAATATTGGTTGGCTGCTTGTTTGTTATTTTCTTCCCTCATTTTTTCCTGTCTCCATTATTT
>NW_016107402.1:5046716-5049403 GCF_001604975.1 Cebus imitator
AAAAAAAAAAAAAACTGTTCTTATTTTTATCCTTGTTCTTCCATATGCCTGAAATGCTTTTCCTTCAGATCTTTGTGTAACTTGCTACTTCTCAGCATTCAGATTTCACCTCAAATATTAATTCCTCAGAGAAGCTTTCCCTGACCACTATACCTAAAGTATATTGTGCCAGGTTCAGTGGCTCACGCCTGTAATCCCTGCACTTTGGGAGGCCAAGGCAGATGAATCACCTGAGGTCAGGAGTTCAAGACCAGCTTGGCCAACATATCGAAACCCTGTCTCTACTAAAAATACAAAAATTAGCTGGGCATGGTGCTGCATGCCCATAACCCCAGTTACTCGGGAGGCTTAGGCAGGAGAATTACTTGAACCTGAGAGGCAGATGTTGTTGTGAGCTGAGATTGGGCCACTGCACTCCAGTGATGCAGTGAGACTCTGTCTCAAGAAATAAAATAAAATAAAAATGAATAAAGTATATCCTACCACTTGTTTTATATTCATCACACTTAACACCTTCTGAATTCATCTTACCGATTTATATGTTTGTTTATTTTCTCTCGTACACAACTAGAGTTCTGTCTTATTTACCACAACAACCTTTGCATGTGTAAGAAAGCCTAGTATATAATACATGCTCAAATAATTGTTAAAAGATTAAATTAAGCCTGGACATAGTGGCTCACACCTATAATCCCAGCACTTTGGGAGGCTGAGGCAGGCAGATCACTTGAGCTCAGGAGTTCCAAACCAGCCACTCTGGTCAACATGGTGAAGCCCCATCTCTACAAAAAAATACAAAAATTAGCCAGGTGTGGTTACATGTAGCATCTCTAGTCCCAGCTACTCAGGAGGCTGAGGTGGGAGGATCGCTGGATACCTACCAGAAATATAATTGCTCCTTTTCATGACTTTTAGGAGGATTTCTTTTTTCTTTTTCCTTTTTTTTTTTTTTTTTTTGGATGGAGTTCCACCCTTGTTGCCCAGGCTGGAGTGCAATGGCGCAATCTCAGCTCACCGCAACCTCCACCTCCCAGTTTCAAGCAATTCTCTGGCCTCAGCCTCCTGAGTATCTGGGATTACAGGCATCTGCCACCACACCTGGCTAGTTTTGTATTTTTAGTGGAGATGGGGTTTTTCCATGTTGGTCAGGCTGGTCTTGAACTCCTGACCTCAGGTGATCTGCCCACTTGGGCCTCCCAAAGTGCTGGTGTGAGCCACCATGCCCAGCAGGAAGATTTCTGTATGTTTTTTGTTAATTGGGGTTTTTTTGTTTTTGTTTTTGTGAGACAGAGCCTTGCTCTGTTCCCCGGGCTGGAGTGCAGTGACGTGATTATGGCTCGCAGTAGCCTTCACGTCCTGGGTTCAAGTGGTCCTCCCACCTTAGCCTCCCCAGTAGCTGGGACTACAGGTGCACACCACCACACCTGGCTAATTTTTAAAATTTTTTGTAGAGATAGTGTCTCACTATGTTGACCAGACTAGTTTCGAACTCCTGGGCACAAGCAGTCCTCCTGCCTAGCCTCCCAAAGTGCAGAGATTACTGGTGTGAGCCACCATGCTCAGCCCGTGCTATATAAGTCTTGAACTCTCTTGGTGCAATGGAAAAGGCATATTTGGATTTTATTTCTGATTCTGCCACTTAGCTATCAAAGCAACCACTCAAAGTGCTTTACAAATACTGTTTGTTTCCCACAACAACCCTATTAGGCTATGTACAGTTATTATCTTTTTTTTCTGATGTAGAGCTTGAGACAGAGAGGTTAAAGAACTTGCTCAAGGAAACACAGCTTGTACGCATAAAACTGTATTTGTTGTATTTTATGGACAACTTAATGGATTTTCAAGGGTAATTATGTGAAGTACTTAGGACAGGGCCTGACATATAGTAAGCTAAGTTTTAGCTATTTTTAATAATTATTACTGTTCCATATAAGTAATTCTTAGGCATACTAAAATTTGAGAAGCCATTGAGCTAGATTAAAGAAGGAACAAAAGGAAAGATTTTTGTGGAAGTGTCTGGATATTCAAATCATTCTGCCTTTAAGACAACATATTGTTAAGTGAATGGAGAATGAGTAGGATTTCTTTTTCTCTCTTTTTTTATTAGAGTAAGGAATTTTTTAAAGAGTTTTTTTTTGCTGTCAGAACTTAGTTGATTTTGTTATGATATTGCACCTACATAACCTTAATGCATGGAAATCAATGTGTATTGTGAAGCTTAAATGAATTGACAAATGTGAAAGCGTAGCGTCTACCCTGGCATTTGTAAGTGTTCTGTTAATTTTGTTGGACTTTCATCTAAATCTTGCTTGTTCAGACACATTCATGCTATTTTTTAAGCAGTTAGCACTTGGCTGTCCGCCTCCTATCTTTCCTAGTTGGCATTGTTTTGTGGAAAGTTGTTAAACATCTGTAACTTTCATGCTCTTTGACATTGACCCTTTAGGTTGAGCCTCATTACACTAGGGCTTAGGTCTGAAGTTAGCAGGTACGTTAAATCTCATGGGGTTGTAGTTAAGAGAGGGTCCTTATATGTCGCTACAAACTGGATCACAGGCTTTGCCTGAAAATCAGAATGTTTTCAAAGATCCTTTAAGCTGGTTCCTAAAGCCTGACATTCCTATCTTCTTCTGGGTTTGTTTGATATATCTCTCCTTTTTCTTTTTCTTTTCTTTTCTTTTTTTTTT
>NW_016107402.1:5050068-5053774 GCF_001604975.1 Cebus imitator
TTACAGGCACGTGCCACCATGCCCAGCTAATGTTTTGTATTTTTAGTAGAGACGGGGTTTCACCATGTTGACCAGGATGGTCTCGATCTCTTGACCTCGTGATCCACCCGCCTCAGCCCCCAAAAGTGCTGGGATTATAGGCGTGAGCCACCGCGCCCGGCCAAGATATTCTCTTAATACAGGTGGGAGTAAGGGTGGCATGTGCGGTAGACCAGCACAGAAACCCTTTGAGCCAAATTGACCTGGGTTCTTATCAAGGTTACAGCATTTAAAATATGTATGACCTTGGATAACTTATTTAGTATCTCTGAGACTTGGGTCTTACCTTTTAAAAAGGAGTGATAATAACATAATATAAATAAATATTTGGTATTCTACCTTGTAGTATCATACCAAAGAGGGTACAGTAGTACAGACTTTAGGGGGGTGCATAGTCTGTAAGGAATTTAAAGGTGGTAATAAAACCAACTAAAAGTCCATCTGGCTTTACCATCATTATGCACCTATAATTCTAAGCAATGTCAGTGATAAAATACTTCTCCCTGCCTCCTCTTTCTCCCTAACACAATGCTACCTGGAAAACTCTAGGTAGAACTCTGAAAAACTTTTTTTCAGGGGGATGGGGTTTCCCTCTGACGCCTAGGCTGGAGTGCAATGGTATGATCAGGGTTCACTGCAGTCTCAACCTCCTGGGCTCAAGTAATCCTCCCCCATCTCAGCCTCCCAAGTAGCTGGGACCACAGGCGCATGCCACCACATCCCGCTGATTTTTTTATTTGTAGAGACAATGTTTCATTATGTTGCCCAGGCTGGTCTCAAACTCCTGGGCTTAAGTAATCCTCCTGCTTTGGCCTCCCAAAGTGCTGGGATTACAGGCATGAGCCACCATGCCTGGCCTGGGACTTATAATAAATAGTAATTATAATCAGTATTTAATAAAGTTAAGTCATGTGTAAGGTTTGATCCAAGTGCCATGGGAAGGTAAAAGACCTTAGGTCAGTAAGCAATCAGGCAGGTTTGAACAAAGCGGTAATGTATATAAGTAGATAGCCTGGGAAGAAATGAGTTTCACCTCAGATGAGCGTCTTTAGAGGACAAAGAGTAAAGAGGGAGGGAGGCCAGGTACAGTGGTAAATACCTATAGTTCCAGCTACTGGGAAGGCTGGGGTGGGAGGGGCAGTGGCTTGAGCCCAGGCACTCAAGGCCAGCTTGGGCAACATAGTAAGACCCTGTCTCTCAAAAACAAAAACAAAAACAAATCCTGTAGTGTGTACTGAGGTTTGAAAAAGAGTGGTGGGCGGCGGGGGGGGAGCATTTTCTGACTAAACAGTTGGGAAAGTAAATAGGTTCATATCTCAGCTTTTCCCACTCGTTTTACTGTACTTATTTGTTCATTTAGGCAACAGATACATGCCAGGCACTGTACCTAGCCTTGGAGACGCAATGATTATGATCCACAAAGCCTGCTTTCTCAGGGCTGGGTCTGGTGAAAGAAAGCAATCACACTAACAAAGAACTGTAATGCAGTTTGACAGTAGGATCCTACGGGAAGGGCACACCTTCCTCCCAAATCTACATGACAGGGAAGGCATCTCGAAGGAAATGCCTGTCAACCAAGACCTGAAGAATGAGTTGGAGTTCATTAGTTAGAATGCTATGGCCCACATATAACAGCCCAACTCAAAGTGCCTTAAACAATAATGAACTGACTCGCTTAACTGTCTAACTTAACTGGAAGTGCGGGAGTAGGATAGGTGACTGGATTGTTTACTCTGGTCACTCTGGCTCCATTTTTGTATGATTCTCTGGGCTGGGCTCTTCTCTGTGTATTGATTTCACTGTCAGGCTGGCTTCTCTCATTGTGGCAAACTGTGTACAGCAATTCCAGGTGGCTCATCCAGAGAAAGAAAGGCATCTCTTCCACAGACTCTCTCCTAAGAAAGAGAAAACTCCTTTTCCAGAAGGTCCCGGCAACTGTGCCCTCTTGCATCTGATTGGGGTCACAGGCTCATTTCCAATCCCTGTGGCCAAGTGAATACAATGTCCTATTTGGTCTAGGTCTAAGTTCCTGAAATTCTCACTGTGGCAAGAAGGAGACTGAACTTATGCGTCCTAAAACACATGGTCTGATCTGGTGCAGAGGTTTAATTAAAGGTAAATCAAGGTGCTGTTGGGAATGAGGAGAGGGTGAAGGAACAGAAAGAACAGTATGTAGGAATGCCTCATGACTTACTCTCTTCTACCATGTAAGACCCGTTTCTGTTCCTTCAAACCTTCTGTGTATTCATGTACCCTGCACCCCAGCCATGATTTTTCTCTGTGCATGCTTTCAGTTTCAGCATCTGCTAACTGCCTCAGTCTCTTCATGCTTCTCAATTCAGATCCCCAAGATAAAGACTCTGACCTAATTTAACTTACTGTACCAGGCTCTACCTATTTGAAGTAAACTCTAGAAGATCCAAGGACTTTGTTTTTATACTCCTGTACCCCCAGCATCTGAACAGTACCTGGCATGCAGTAGGTGCTTGATGAACAATATGCTGGGTGAATAAAAGATTAGCCTTCTAGTTAATTGGATGCCCCGGGACTGAATGTTTACTAGGCAAATTTTCTGTGGCTGAGAGGATGTCCCTTGAAGGTACTGCGTCAGACATATCTCTTTTTCTGTTTTTGTTTGTTTTGTTTGAGACAGGGTCTGGCTCTGTTGCCCAGGCTAGAGTGTAGTGGTACAATCTTGGCTCAGTGCAACCTCCACCTCCCAGGCTCAAGTCATCCTCCCACTTCAGCCTCCTGAGTAGCTGGGACTACAGGCACATGCCACCACACCCAGCTAGTTTTTGTATTTTTTGTAGAGATGGGGTTTCACTATGTAGCCCAGGTTGATCCCAACTCCTGAGTGCAAGCAATCTGCCCACCCCAGCCTCTCAAAGCACTGGGATTATAGGTATGAGCTGCTGTGCCTGGCTGACATACCCCTTCTAATGGTAAAAGCAGAAATTTGTTTGGCTCTCACTTTTACTACTTTTTACTGTCTGAACTTCAGTTATTTTTCTGCAAAATGGGATCAATTAAAACTGACCTTTATGGCTCAGAAGTGCCCAGTATCAAATGAGATCATGAATATGAAAGTACTTTATATGCTGTAAGACGCTGGTCAGTTTAAGTCCACTCTGGCCATTCACATGCACTTGGAAAATATTGAAAATGGAAAGACTGGTTTGCCTGTTCAGTTCCACTTCTTAGTATTGAGTTCCCCAGGAGAACCCCTAACCAACTCTCTTCTTGTCTCTTTTCATTTGCACCCCCAGGGTCACTCAGGATGTGTCAACTGTCTGGAGTGGAATGAGAAAGGAGAGTAAGTATGAGCTAGAGCACCTGAAGGGTGCTGCGGAAGCAAGTGAGGAGGGTAGAAGAAGGGGCCCCTGTGAGTGGATCCAAGGAAAAGAGTGGACCCAAGCGAAGAGAGACTGCTGCTTTCTTCTGTTCTTCAGTTTAGCCCGTAATTTTCAACACAGTTAAACAATTAATTTCAGAAGGAAAGTTGGATGACCATCCAAACCCTATGTTTGGGTTTTTTTTGTTTTTTGTTTTTTGTTTTTTTTTGAGACGGAGTTTCATTCATGTTACCCAGGCTGGAGTGCAATGGCGCGATCTCGGCTCACTGCAACCTCCGCCTCCTGGGTTCAGGCAATTCTCCTGCCTCAGC
>NW_016107402.1:5054699-5057145 GCF_001604975.1 Cebus imitator
CACCATGTTGACCAGGATGGTCTCGATCTCTTGACCTGGTGATCCACCTGCCTCGGCCTCCCAAAGTGCTGGGATTACAGGCTTGAGCCACCGCGCCCGGCGTTGTTTTTTTTTTTAAGAGACATAGTCTCGCTCTGTCACCCAGGCTAGAGGGCAATGACGTGATCTCGGCTCACTGCAACCTCCGCCTTTCGGGTTCAAGTGATTCTCCTGAATCAGTCTGCCAAGTAGCTGGGACTACAGGCACATGCTACCATGCCCAGCTAATTTTTTGTATTTCTAGTAGAGATGGGGTTTTGCCATGTTGCCCAGGCTGGTTTCAAATTCCTGAGCTCATGCAATCCATCTGCCTCCACCTCCCGAAGTGCTAGATTACAGGCATGAGGCACCATACCCAGCACAAACCCTGTTTTTTAAATAAGCTAATGAGTTCAAGAATAATGAAAATTTCTCAGGACAAAATAGAAGAGAATCAGCTGTTTACAAGGTAACCTTAAATTCTGTGACATCTACTGTTCTTCAAGTTTTGTGGCCCAACTCCTTATAAACTGAGAACATGGGATTGGGAAAGGGGGCCTAGGAATTTGAGGAGAGGTCACAGTCTCTCATTCTGCTTTCAGCTTGCTGGCCTCTGGTTCCGACGACCAGCACACAATTGTGTGGGACCCGCTGCACCACAAGAAGCTGCTCTCCATGCACACAGGACACACTGCAAATATCTTCTCTGTCAAGGTGAGCAGGACAAGCCACAGAGCAAACACAAGAGTGACTGTGCTGTGGCCCTGCCATGTTGGTATGTGTATGTCCCATATACCACCTAGGGTCACAGACAGCCTTACGATCTAAATATCTGTTGGTAATTCCTGAAACCTCATTTCTCTTCCATGTTCTTCTTCTTCTTTTAGAGCTAAGAGGCCAATTCTAGATGAATTTATGTGAGTAGTAGTTGTGGGGGGTATGGTTCTGAACATGCACTTAGAGAGCAGGCAGACGCAGATTTGACTGTCTTATCTGCTGCTTTGGCATTGTGTGAACTGGGCAAATCACCTGACCTCTCTGAGCCTGTTTGCTCATCTGTAAAAAGGAAATAGCAAAGGAAAAACTCCGAGATTTGTAAACAAATGAATTTTTTAAAAAGGAAGTAACAATCCACAGGGTTGATGTGACAGTTCAGTGAGATAATTGATAAAACTAAAGCCTGTGTACAGTGCTTTTATCTGTTTTACCTCTTCAGAGGAAATTAATATTTTGATTTGTTGGGGGAGGAGGCTTGAGCTGAGGAGAGGTGGGAAGGGGACTTAAAAGTGTTTTCAGGCCTTTGAAGCCCTGTTGAAGCCCTGGAAATGACATGAGACTGGGGTTTCTTGTTGTTGTTTGTTTGCTTTTTCGAGACGGAGTCTTGCTCTGTCGCCCATGCTAGAATGCAGTGGTGGGATCTCAGCTCACTGCAACCTCCGCCTCCTGGGTTCAAGTGATTCTCCTGCCTCAGCCTTCTGAGTAGCTGGGATTACAGGCACCCGCCACCACGCTCGGCTAATTTTTCTACTTTTAGTAGAGACAGGGTTTCACCATCTTGGCCAGGCTGGTCTCAAACTCCTAACCTCGTGATCCGCCTGCCTCGTCCTCCCAAAGTGTTGGGATTACAGGCATGAGCCATCACACCCAGCCAAGACGTGTTTTTTGTTGCAGAGAACAGACCTAGGACTAGTGGCTATAAGTCCATAGAACTAAATGTGGGCCTGAGGAAAGAAAGAATTGTCTAATGCTTAGAGCTATTTGAAAAATGTAGAATCAGCCTTTGGAGGAGATGAGTAAATATCCTGTCCCTGCACTTGTCCACTCGCTAGGTGCTTTATCTCCCAAGTTTAAAGTTGGAAGAAATGACCTGTAAGGAAGGGCCTTTCCAGCTCTGAGATTCTATAATGGATGGATGTGAGAATGAAGTTGTCCCTTGGAAAACCTCACTATTCTTAGAAATATTTTCCTAATTAATATCAAGAGGAATTACAAGATGAACCAGACGATAACTCCAAACCTACTTGTTTTCCTAAACCCTTCTTTCTCAAGCTGTGATTCTCGCCTTTAGAGACAGGGCAATGGTGATTTACCTCTTACATGACTAAAGAAACTGCCTTCTGCCCCTGCAAAGCATTTAGGTCCAATTTGGGTCATACAGTCAGACCTGGGGAAGGGGACCTAAGCCATCAATTTAACACCAGAGCACAAGACATTGAGTTCTGATACCAGAATTTGACAATGGTCTTGATACTCCCTAATGGTAAGACCTTGAGAAAGACACTTACACGCAGACTCTCAGCCTCCTCTTCTGAAAAAAAAAAAAAAAAAAAAGAACGCCGGGCGCAGTGGCTCAAGCCTGTAATCCCAGCACTTTGGGAGGCCGAGGCGGGTGGATCACGAGGTCAAGAGATCGAGACCATCCTGGTCA
>NW_016107402.1:5057319-5060540 GCF_001604975.1 Cebus imitator
AAGATCGCGCCATTGCGCTCCAGCCTGGGTAACAAGAGCGAAACTCCGTCTCAAAAAAAAAAAAAAGAAAACAAAACAAAAGAAAAAAAATGGAAGAGGATTCTTCTCTCTTCAGGTAGTGGAAACACTACTGATATATATGTATTTAACTCATGCGCTCCCCCTGGTGGTGACTCTGGTGTGTGATGAGTGTGGCGGCAGCCACAAGATCATGACAAGGGCTCCCCAGTTTATTTCTGCTGTGCATTGAGTGTATGCTGTCTCTAGACAGGATTAAAGACTACTGGTTATCCCTAAAAATGATAAAATCATGTCTATTTCATCTAGACCTTGTTCTTTTTTTTTTTTTTTTTTTTTAAGGCAGAGTCTTAGTGTCACCCCGGCTGGAGTGCAGTGAGTGGCGCAATCTTGGCTCATTGTAACGTCTACCTCTGGGTTCAAGTGATTCTTGTGCCTCAGCCTCCTGAGTAGCTGGGATTACAGGTGTGTACCACCATGCCCGGCAAATTTTTGTATTTTTAGTAGAGACAGGGTTTCACCATGTTGGCCAGGCCGATCTTGAACTCCTGACCTGAGGCGATCCAACCACCTCACCCTCCCAAAGTGCTGGGATTACAGGCGTGAGCCACCGCACGCAGCTAGACCTTGTTCTAATGAGCCTTTAGAAAAGCTTATGTGGAAAGTGTAAATTGTCGCTCTTTGTGAACATTTAAAGTCAAGTGGGAAGTCAGCTGTTTCAGTGTAGAATATAGAATAATGCCCCTCCCCCAACACTACCACTCAGCCTTGTTGTGGGTAGGGAGGAACTTTTCTGTTTTAAAAAAAAAAAGATATTTCAAACTTTTGAACTCACAGAAGAACTCAACTAACACCATTCCCAAATATTTTTCATCCTCAAAACTATGTGATAGAACTCCATATTTTCTCTTTTTTTTTTTTTTTTTTTCTTTGAGACAGAGTCTCAGCTCTTGTTGCTCAGGCTGGAGTGCAATGGCATGATCTTGGCTCACTGCAACCTCCACCTCCCAGGTTCAGGCAATTCTCCTGCCTCAGCCTCTCAAGTAGCTGGGATTACAGGCATGTGCCACCACACCCAGCTAATTTTTTGTATTTTTAGTAGAGACGTGGTTTCTCCTTTGTTGGTCAGGCTGGTCTTGAACTCCCAACCTCAGGTGATCTGCCCACCTTGGCCTCCCAAAGTGCTGGAATTACAGGTGTGAGCCACAGTGTCTGGCCCAGAATTGCGTACTTCCTTTTTTAATTATTTGAAGCTATGATTGTACTGTTTTGTTCTTATCAGATGTCATCTGGAGCATTTTGTTGTTGGCCTTTATCAGCATGAGGTGGACTTTTTGTTGTTGTTGTTGTTTTGAGACAGAGTCTTGCTCTGTTGCCCCGGCTGGAGTGCAGTGGCATGATCCCAGTTCACTGTAACCTCCAATTCCCGAGTTCAAGTGATTCTCCTGCTTCAGCTTTCTGAGTAGCCGGGATTACAGGTACATGCTACCATGCCCAGCTAATTTTGTCTTTGTAGTAAAGACAGGTTTCACCATGTTGGTCAGGCTGGCCTCAAACTCCTGACTCAGGTGATCTGCCCACCTTGGCCATCAAAAGTGTTGGGATTATAGGCATGAACCACTGCACCAAGCCTTTATTATTTTTCATAAATACTGCGTAGAGATGTATCCTCTCAATGCTCAGCACTCCCCTGCAGTCCAACATTTGAGCTGTTTCCAATAATTGCTATTATAAGAAGCATTCAAGCATTTCTGACCAGATCCCTTTTTTCTTTTTGGATTATTTCTTAGAAGTGGAAGTTTTGAGTCAAAAGATAGAAATTATTTTTAATATTTGTTACTATTGCCAGATTGTTTTTCACAAACTATCAAACTAATTTAAAACACCCTGGCTCACACCTGCAATCCCAGCACTTTGGGAGGCCAAGGCAAGTGGATCACCTGAGGTCAGGAGGTTGAGACCAGCCTGGCCAACATGGTGAAACCCCATCTCTACTAAAAATACAAAAATCAGCCAGGTGCGGTGGTGCAGGCCTGTAATCCCAGCTGCTCGGGAGGCTGAGACAGGAGAATTACTTGAACCCAGGAGGTGGAAATTGCAGTGAGCCGAGATTGTACCACTGCACTCCAGCCTGGGCAACAGCGCAAGATTCTATCAAAAAAAAAAAAAAAAAAATACGCCCATTCCCTTAAAACATTGAAAGTCTTTTTCACCTTAGGACTAATTTGTTACTTAATCTCTAGGTTACTAAATAGTCATCATGAGGCAGTAGGACATGTGGGAGTCAGATAGACTTGGGCTTGAACACAATCCTGCTACATATCACTGCTGAAACTCAATTTTTTTTTGAGACAGGGTCTTAAAACTGTGTTGCCCAGGAGGGAGTGCGATGGCACAGTCATGGCTCACTGCAACCTCAACCTACTGGGCTCAGTCCTCCCACCTCAGCCTCCCAAGTAGCTTAGACTACAGTCATGTGTCACCACACCCAGCTAATTTTATTTTTTTAGAGACAGGGGTCTTGCTGTGTTGCTCATTCTTGTCTCAAACTCCTGGCCTCAAATAATCCTCGCACCTCGGCCTCCCAAAGTGCTAGGATTGCAGGTGTGAGCCACCACACCTAGTCTGAACCTCAATTTTTTTTTTTTTTTTTTTTTAGACAGAGTCTCACTCTGTCACCCAGCCTGGAGTACAGTGGCACGATCTCAGCTCACTGTAACCTCCTCCTCCCAGGTTCAAGCGATTCTCCTGCCTCAGCCTCCCAAGTAGCTGGGACTATAGGCATACACCACAATGCCCAGCTAATTTTTGTAGTTTTAGTAGAGACGGGGTTTCACCACACTGGCCAGGCCAGTCTCGAACTCCTGACCTCGTGATCTACCCGCTTCAGCCTCCCAAAGTGCTAGGATTACAGGCATGAGCCAGTGTGCCTGACCTGAACCTCAATTTTTAATGGGGTTGTTTTAAGTATCAATAAGATAAAGTAGCTACCCTGGTGTCAAATATATGGTAAGCGTTTAATAAATAATAATAGCTATGATTCTCATCCACCGAGCTCTTACTTGGGGAAGACACAAAGGAAAAGGGTTCCTCGGCTAGTTTGACTTGGCATAGGTCAGGACCACTCTGGCAAAGTAAAGATGTGTGTCTCAATTTTGACCTTTAGGCCTATAGGCTGCTGCTCAGCATCCAAAGTTTTTTGG
>NW_016107402.1:5060766-5083965 GCF_001604975.1 Cebus imitator
TTTTTTGGGACAGTCTCACTCTGTCACCCAGGCTGGAGTGCAATGGCACAATCTTGGCTCACTGCAGCATGTGCTTCCTGGGTTCAAGTGATTCTCCTGCCTCAGCCTCCCAAGCAGCTGGGATTATAGGCATGAACCACCACGCCCAGCCTCAATGGGCTCATTCTCTTATCTGACATGGAGAGAGAAAAGGGTGCAGACATCAAGGCTAGCCTCCTTCCGTGGCCATTTCTACTTTCACCACCCACCCCTTCCTCCATTTCTCCTAAATAGTTCCTGCCTCATGCTGGGGACCGCATCCTGATCACAGGGGCAGCTGACTCCAAGGTGCATGTGCACGACCTGACAGTAAAAGAGACCATCCACATGTTTGGAGACCACACAAACCGGGTGAAGCGCATCGCCACAGCGCCCATGTGGCCCAACACATTCTGGAGTGCTGCTGAAGATGGGCTTATCCGGTAAGAGTCTGGTGCATCGAGTGGGGCCTGTGGCTCCCCCATCCCATCATACTGTAGTATTTCCTTCTACAGGCCTAGCCCTTTCCCCCCAGCAGAGGTCCAGCCTCCTTTGTAGGTCCAGGGCCGTTGTCTGTGTACAAATTCCACTGGTAACATTTGCTTACCCTGCCCTCACCTTCCTTCCTCTTTGCCTTCCCTTGTACTACCTCTAGACCCACAAGCCTTCTCTCACCACCTCAGGTTTCCAGGGGCTATGCTGTCTCTGGGCATTCACATTACTGTTTCTTCTACTTGAGATTCTCTGTCCCCAGCTCTTCCTGTATCAGACTGTTTCTTATTGTAAGGAGATCAGCTTGAGTTACCTCTTCAGAAGCACCTTCTCTGACCATCCTGTCTAAAGTAGACAGACGTTATTCCTTGTCTTTGTGTGTGTGTGTGTGTGTGTGTGTGTGTATGTGTATGTGTATGAGTCTAATCTTATTTATTTGTTACTCAAAAAATTTTCTTTCTGACTGGATTCAGACTTAGAAGTAGAAGCTCGCAGAGAAGAAAGTCTGCGTCTCTTTGCAATTTGTTCCTGGTGTTTCTCTTTAGCCTCCTTAATTCTCTCGGTCAAAAGTTTAGCATATTCTGCAGCCTATTCCTTATTTTTCTTAGTATACTGCTTCTTCAGAGCAATACGCTGCCGTTTGTGCTGCAGGATATGTGGAGTAACAAGACACTGAATCTTGGATGCTTTGCACCTAGATTTCTTACCTTCTTTGTTTAAGGGCTTTCTTACAACATACTGGCAGACATCATCTTCTTTAGAGAGATTGAAAAGTGTGTGGATTCTGCTAGCTCTTTTGGGCCCCAGGCACCGAGGTACCATAGTATCAGTCAGTCCAGGAATATCCTTCTCTCCTTTTTATAACAACCAAGTTGAGAACACTGAGATTGGCATCCACAGTGCAACCACAAACTGATTTTCTTTCTTTCTCCAGTTCTCCTTGGTCTGTAACAGGAATGCCCCTTACTCAGTAGCAGGCAGACACAAACATAGGTCAAGACACCCTGCTTCATGGGGAAACCTTGTTTGTCGTTCCCACCACTGATTCGGACCGTATAACCCTTCCATTCTTCACCCAGAGCATCAGCAGCAACTTCTGTGGCCATACGCTTCTCATAAAAAGTATGAAGTTTGCGTTCATCATCCACTTCAATGAGTTTCTGGCAGCCAGTGGCTGGGAAAAAGATGTTCAACTTCATCTTGAAGCAGCTGAATGCCTCTGAGGCACCACGGAAAAGAGCTATTCCTTGTCTTAACACACTGATTGTATCCTTTATAACTCTAATCGCCACCTGTAGTTACTTTACTTTTATTAATTTATTTTTTTTGAGATAGAGTCTCAATCCATTCCATTGCCCAGGTTGGAGTGCAGTGGCATGATCATGGCTCACTATAGCCTCAACTTCCTGGGCTCAGGTGATTCGCCCACCTCAGCCTCCTGAATAGCTGGGACTATAGGCACACTCCACCAGGCTTGGCTAAATTTTCTATTTTTTTGTAGAGATGGGGTTTCTCTGCTCAGTGAATTGGCAAATGGTAGCAGCAAAAAAAAAAAAAGAGATAGGGTTTCTCTGTGTTGCCCAGGCTGGTCTCAACTCCTGGGCTCAAGTGATCCTCCCTCCTTGGCCTCCCAGAGTGCTAGGATTACTGGTGTGAGCCACCACACCTGGCCTTATTTTGTTTTTACTTATTGGTTTACTTTTTTGTCTGTATCCTCACTAAATGGTAAAAGTAAACTCTGTTAGAGCAACTCCATGTCTGTCCTGTTCTTGGTTGTGTCCCTAGAGCCCAGCACAGTGCCTGGCACATAGAGGCACTTGATACATTTCTCTTGAACAGTTGGCCTGGGAGGGGGCAAGCCAGATGGAAACGGTGAAATGGACTGTCTCCTTTTCCAGCGCCCTGCATTGTTACACATTTGCCTCTACTTCCCTTCATTCTAAAATGGTGTCTTTGCCCTTCTTTAACTCCTTTCTTCAGATGTGGCCTTAGAACTTCTCCCTTATCTCCCTAGCCTGCTTTAATCTGTCTCCCTTGAGTTCCTGTAGGACTTTGTACCCTCTTTCCTTTTACAAATGAGGAATATCTAAGTCATATATAAAGTATAACATAGTCAAGAGCAAGGCAATAAAGTCAGACAGACGTGGGGTCTAATCCTAGCTCTCTCACTCAGTGTTTGACTGGGGCAAGTCACTTCATCCCTGAACCTCAGAAGACAGAATGCACTTGGTCAGTGGCAGGTCCAACTCTATGTAGCACTTGTTGACCTTGGCTGACCAGATTGTGCCAGGGCCAGCTGGTAGAAGCTGAGCGTCTAGCGCGTCGGGTAGGATCCTAAGTGCTTAGGCATAGGCACAGTCAGAGAAGGTGTCCTAGCAGAAGGTGAACATAAGCTGGGCCTTCCAGAACAGACAAGATTTGGATGGGCAAGGAAAAGCACAGTGTATTCCCCAGCTTGAGCAGAGTTTGCAAAGGCAGAAATAAACATGGCATGTGCAGGATAAAGAATTCTGTAGTTATAATTGACCCACATTTAGAAAACTGAGGAATAAGGTTGGAGGGAGATGTGAAATTGAGTCTTGAAAACCAGACTGAGGAGTTTGGTAAAAGTAAACTTGTGCTAAAAGTATTGAGGAATCTGCAATTTTTTGAGCAGGATAGTGATGTAAAACAATATTTTAGGTAGAGCAACCTGGTGAAGATGGCTTAGAAAGACATGGTAAACAGCAAAGAGGTGATAACAGATGTCTAGGCACGAGGCGTGAGCATATGGGTGATGTCCCCCTACCCACCACTCTTTGGGGATACCTGTGTATTGGCAGCACAGTTTCCTCATCTGGAGCAGTGGGAGTTTGCTGCTGTTTGGTAGACTTTTTGGCATTGTCCTTACTGCATGATGAGACTTTTAGGCTTGCCTTGGCCCATGGTATATCTAGATAGCTCTTAGATGATCTGCAGATTCTCTTTTCTGTCACTTCCATACCTTGCTTCATGAAAAAAGCTACATTGGAAGATCCAGTCTTAGAAAGCTTCCCCAGCTCTGCACTTACTAGCAGTGTTATCCCAGGGAGGTTATTCAACATCTTTGAACATCAGTGTTCTAATGATACCTAGGGATGACATTAGGATTTAATTAAGGGACAATACTGTATATAAAGCACATTTTCACTAAGTGTTGGTAATCAGTAGCAGCATTATAGTAGCAATAATACTGACATCTGTAGAATAGGTACAGTAGTATCTACCTTAGGAGTTCTAGTAGAATAAAATACAATGTGTGAGAAGCCTACTACAGGTGTCTAGCACACTGTGGGCACTCAAGAAATGGGAGATTTTTTCACATTCTTATTTAGAAACAGGTCCAAAGTCCCTCCCAATCCTCTTGCATAACAAGAACTTGTCTTTTCCACTGCCTTCCACACAAAGACCTCAAGCCCCAATTCCCTAACTCTGTCCTCTCTCACAGCCAGTATGACCTTCGAGAGAATAGCAAGCACTCGGAGGTGCTGATTGACCTGACAGAGTACTGTGGCCAGCTGGTGGAGGCCAAGTGCCTCACCGTCAACCCCCAGGACAACAACTGCCTGGCAGTCGGGGCCAGCGGACCCTTTGTGAGGCTCTATGACATCCGCATGATCCATAACCACAGGTATGAATGGTTCAGCTTCCTGTTTCCTGTGGGTAAGACCTGGAGAACCTGCTGCCCCTTTCCCTCACTGCCATTGCAATGCCCTCTTCTGTCACAGCTCACTGCAGCCTCAACCTCCCAAGCCCAAGCAATCTTCCCACTGCAGCCTCTCAAGTAGCTGGAACTATAGGCACATGCCTCCTTGCCTGGCTACTTTTTAAATTTTTTTGTAGAGGTGGGGTCTTTCCATGTTGCCCAGGCTGGTCTCAAACTCCTGAGCTAAAGCGGTCTTCCCACCTCGACCTCCCAAAGTGCTGGAACTACAAGCATGAACCACTGTGCCTGGCCCTTCTTTTTTTTATCTTTTTATTTTGAGATGGAGTCTTGCTCTGCCACCTAGGCTGGAGTGCAGTGGTGTGATCTTGGCTCACTGCAACCTCTGCCTCCTGGGTTCAAGCTATTCTCCTACCTCAGCCTTCCAAGCAGCTGGGATTACAGGCGTCCACCACCACACCTGACTAATTTTTGCATTTTTAGTAGAGATGGGGTTTCACCACGTTGGTCAGTCTTGAACTCCTCACCTCAGGTGATCTGCCCACCTCGGCCTCCCAAAGTGTTGGGATTACAGACATGAGCCACTGCACCAGCCTGGCCCTTTCTTCTTTATGAAATGGGCTTTCTTCAATTTTGTGATTTTTTAAAAACTTAATCCTTATGTTGGATAATATGAAACATAAAATGTAAAGAAATTACCCATAATCTCTTATATAAATCCCTTATAATTTCCTTATATTTGTATATTCTTATAATTTCTTACATAAATCTTTTATAGTGTCTTTCTGAAAGAAATCACTGATGTAATATTTCCTGCTAGTTCTTATAATACTCAGAACCCCCACAGCACTCCCAGACCTGAGTTGCCTCTCCAGCCTGGGCTTTCCATGATTCTTGGGATGGATGCAGGAATGTCTGACCTGCTTTACTTTCATTCATGGGCTTGGTAACCACTGCTGCCCCTCACACACTACATGTCTTGGAGTGGGTCTTGAGCCTTAGCTTGCTTGTTTGTAAAATGGGAAAGATAAGGTGATCATGAGGACCCAGAGAGCTTATAGGACCTACTTGGTAAAGCATTATATAGCTGTCTAGTTGGTGGGCCTTTAGGGTTGCTTAGGTAAGGAAGAAAAATACCTCCTGTTTCTCAGATACAAATGTAAGTTTTCTTCTACTGAGTATGGTCTGGTCTAACCAGGGGCAGTGCTGGGACTGTAACCTATGATTTTCCTTCCCACCAGAAAGAGCATGAAGCAGAGCCCTTCAGCAGGTGTGCACACCTTCTGTGACCGGCAGAAACCCCTTCCGGATGGTGCAGCCCAATATTACGTAGCAGGTAGGACTCAGCACAGCTCTGGCCCCAAACTCATGGCTAGATGCTGACTCTTTTGGGGGCAGTGCAGGGAGACACCATGGCATGGTGACCAAGAGCAAGGGTTTTAGGGTCAAATAGACCTGGGTTTTAATCCCAACTCTACCATTGACAAGCTGTGTGACCTTCAGCACATTACAGAAAAGAAACTCATTAAGGTTAAATAAAATGAGGTCATAATGACTAAATGAGATAAAGTATATAAAGCAGTTATCCCAGTGCATATAGCAAGGGCTCACCACTTGTAGCTGCTTTTATGATATAGTTGATTGGTATCATTTTTTATATTGCTGGCTTCAC
Organism: Cebus imitator; assembly: GCF_001604975.1. Lineage (NCBI taxonomy): Eukaryota > Metazoa > Chordata > Mammalia > Primates > Cebidae > Cebus > Cebus imitator. Next base: position 5,066,631 of record NW_016107402.1, read on the forward strand.
ACAATCTCATGCCCCTTTCAGGGGGACTGGGACCCTAGTATGACTGGGCTATTCCCTACAGGTCATCTGCCAGTGAAGCTTCCTGACTACAACAACCGTTTGAGAGTGCTGGTTGCCACCTATGTGACCTTCAGCCCCAATGGCACAGAGCTGCTAGTCAACATGGGAGGGGAACAGGTATGTACAGCATAAGGTGGCTCTGCCCCATCACCATTCCAGCAGCCAGGGCCGTGTACCTTCCGTTCACTGCTGAGGCAAACAAGACACAACAGCCTTATGGCAAATGATGTTACAGTGAAATGTGGGGGTGATGTGGTATCATTGTAGTTCCCAGAGAGGTGTCCTAGCTCAGTCTTTTTATTTCATTTTTTCTTTAATGATCTAGATAGAAATATGATAGTATGGTATTTTGGTTAAGAATATAGACTTTGAAATTGACAGACTTCTGTTCAAATGCTAGCCTGCTGTTTACTAGCTGTTTACTGTGACTTTGAGCAAATCTCTTTATTTTTCTGAGCCTCAGTTTCCTCATCTGCTATTTTCCTAGGAGGAAATCCCTGGGGCTCAGAGCATGCAGCTCAGAGCAAGGCGTGGGTTAGGGCCAGCTTTGGGAAGTGTTCTTTGATAATAACAGGTTGCTAAACTTTCTGTTTGGGTGTTCTCTGGATGTTTCATAAGCCTGGCATACATTTATTTACCAATACTGAGCACTTACTCTGAGACTAGCATTATTATAAACATAAGAGAGACAAATGGGAAATATGATCCATCCTCAGGCTGATGAGAGACATGGCAAATGAAACAGCTAATGACATTACAAGACAAGGCCTGAATACATACAAAGGAAATGGGATGCAGAATAGATGAGGATAAGCCAGACATTCCTGCACCTTTCTGAGGACTCATGAAAAGCTCAGGGTAGTGCTAGGGTAAATGTAAAATGAGACATTTGGCTTTGTGACGTTTGAGGACTTCTTCACCTTAAACCTATGATGTGTGATTTTTTTTTTTTTAAGACAGAGTTTCACTTTTGTTGCCCAGGCTGGAGTGCCTGGCATAATCTCGGCTCACTACAACCGCCACCTCCCAGGTTTAAGCAATTCTCCTGCCTCAGCCTCCCAAGTAGCTGGGATTACAGGCATGTGCCACCACACCCGGCTAATTTTGTATTTTTAGTAGAAATGAGGTTTCACCATTGGTCAAGCTAGTCTTGAACTCCTGAACTCAGGTGATCCACCCACCTCGGCCTCCCGAAGTGCTGGGATTATAGGCATAAGCCACTGTGCCCGGTCTTCTTTTTTTTTTTTTTGAGACAGGGTCTTACTCTGTCACCCAGGCTGTAGTGCAGTGGTGCGATCTTGGCTCACTGCAGCCTTGACATCCCAGGCTTAAGTGATCCTCCCACCTCAACCTCCTGAGTAGCTGGGACCACAGGCACACACCACCACACCTGGCTAATTTTTTATTTTTTGTAAAGATACGGTTTCGCCATGTTGCCCAGACTGGTCTCAAACTCCTGAGCTCAAGTGACCACCCTCCCACCTTGGCCTCCTAAAGTGCTAGAATTACAGGCTACGCCACCATGCACAACCACATGTGATTCTAATTAATGACAGTATTTCAAGCAGGGCTTTGGGTAGATCAGAAAGCCCACCCTGAGTGCCAGAGCTAGGAAGATTTTCCAGCCTGAGGTTTGCGGAAAATATCTCCTGGGGTAGCTTGATGGTTCCATGCTCAACACTCACTGTGTTCCAAGACCTAGCTAAGTTCTTGAGAAGCCACCAAGGCCTAGTTACTGGTCCAACCACATCCTTTCCTCACAGCCTTTGTCTCTTTCTTTTGCCCCCTCAACTCTAGGTCTATTTGTTTGATTTGACTTACAAGCAGCGGCCCTACACCTTCCTCTTGCCTAGAAAATGCCACTCCTCAGGGGGTAAGTTCTCCCTTAGGGTATCTTGCCGAGGCAGTGTAGGGAAGCTTCAGTGTGTGCTACACCTGCTGAGAAGCCTGTCCCTTACTGTGGACTGTGATCCTCCAAAAAGAGCAGGTTTCTGAAATAACCCTGTCTATGCAGTAAGAAAGATGACAGTAGAGCAGAGATCTCTTCAAGAGCTTTTCATCACTGCTCTTTTTGCTTTCCTCTGAAAAGGCAGGCTCCTTCCATGGCATGGCTCTTGAGAACCTGAAGTAGTTCCACTCCCCTTTGTATCTTGGCTGAGTCTTCTCACTGACTTCTTCCTGGGGCCTACAGTTGATTTAGGCACCTTCTTGCTCCATTCCCACCCCCAGCCGCAGCTGATTAATGCCACGGTGAAGTTGTGTCCCTCGCCAGCCAGCAGAGGGCGCACGGGCTTTTCTTTATGTCAGAACTTGCTTTCTGGGAATGGATCTTACTCTGGGAAAATAGTCCCACAATGGAACCATCAGACTCCACGGTGGAAGCTAGAGGGCTGCCAAGAAGAAATGGGACCTCTTCCTGAGTTGTTGCTTTCACTTTCTCTCTGTCTCCTGCCAGAAGTCCAGAATGGCAAGATGTCCACCAATGGTGTGTCCAACGGTGTGTCCAATGGCCTGCACCTTCATAGCAATGGCTTCCGGCTGCCGGAGAGTAGGGGACACATCAGGTAAGGTCAGCTGCCTTGTCCAACCCTCCAAGCCCCAGTTATACCATATAGACTGGAGGGAGGGACATAGCCTGTAAATCTTCTTCCTCACCCACACCTAGTCATGCATCCCAGAGAGTAAGGACCAAGGCAAAGAGGCTTCTTGGAGGGTGGCTAGTGTTTCTAGTGTTTCCAGGGCCCCTCTGCCTGCCAGGACACTAGTCAGGCTCAGACTGAAGCTTTAGGTTCTTCGTACCAGTAACTGGGTCAGGACCCAGGGGCCAGCTGCCTCTTAGCACTGAGCTCTCTCCAAAAAAGGGCTGCATACAAATGGATTTTCCCATATATTATTCCCCATCCTATAGCAGATCCTTGCCTCTATTCTCTGCCAGGGACTCTGCTGGGCTTTGGATACAAAGGCACTCAAATTCCCCAGCCTTGAGAGAAATAGAATTCTGTAGACAGCGATCCATAGGAGGGACTTGAGTGGCCATAAAGTTCAGCTCAGCATGGAGGCAGGTGGTGTCAGCTACTGTCATGCCCAGGAGTTTAAGTACAGCTTCATTTCTACCCTTCTTCTTTTCACTGACTGAGAGTATTTGTAGTGGCACCTATTCCCTATCACGGCAATAGGTAATAGCCCAGGCCAATAGCAGTGGTCCCCTCTTACAGATGGCAGTCAGATTCAAGTGGCCAAGAAAACCTGGGTGGCCCTCAGGCCATGTTACAGACTCCCTGAGGGGCTGCCCTGACCTTCTTTGACTATTCTGACTTGGCTCTATTTCCCTGCAGCCCCCAGGTAGAGCTACCCCCATACCTGGAGCGTGTAAAACAGCAAGCCAATGAGGCTTTTGCCTGCCAGCAGTGGACCCAAGCCATTCAGCTTTACAGCAAGGCTGTGCAGAGGGCCCCTCACAATGCCATGCTTTATGGAAACCGAGCAGCAGCCTACATGAAGCGCAAGTGGTGAGTGGCCACTGCAGAGGGGACATGGGTCAGGAAAAGAGACAAAGCGACTGGACCAAAAGGCAGGGGCCGGATGGAGCCAAGTTGCCAAAGGCATCCAGGGAACGTGGCAAGAACATACTGCTGCCTCTAAGGGCTTCTTGGCCTCTCCTCCCCACCTCCAGGCTAATGGTGGGCAGGGGCCTGACCCATTAATCAGGAAGTCTCAAGCACTAAGGAAGCTCACAGTTACATGGAAAATGTTCAAAGCTAGTTCCTACATGGCATATTATTATCAAGTGCTGTGGCCCCTGGGGAAGTAGGAATTAAGGATTGTTAGTCCCAACTGTTAGAGAATTGGACTTTGAAGAGCAGTGGAATCTTGCTAAGTGGAAATGAGGGTTTTGGTGAATTCAGTTAGTATGTGTCTAAAATATTCTGCAGTCCCTTGCCCCACTAAGGCTTGCTTTCTGGGTACTTAGACCCTTTGGACTGAATACAAACCAGATCCCGGAGATCCAAAGCTGGCTATGGGTCACACAGGAGTATGGTGGCTGGTAATAAAGAAATAGATCCATATCCTAAAGAACCCCTCATCTTTGGAGACCATCAGGGCCCCCAGCCCTTCTGCCTGCAGCACCAGCAGGCAAGCAGACATGCAGACCCCCCCCCAAACCCCCCAGCCAGGGCCAGGACTGGGGATGGATAGAGCTGGGCCCACAGCCATTTCTGCTCCGTCTGGCATCCGTCGGCTCTGCCCAGACAGACAGGCCAGCTGGTGTGCCATCGTCTGGCTGCAACTAGGCAGGCCAGAGAGGGAAGCTTGAGAAACCCACCCAAGTCAGCAGGATGGTAGTGCTGGGTGGGGGTGGGGAAGATGCTATCCCCCCACCTTAGCTGAAGCATCAGGAGTTGGCCAAGGGCTCAGGTGGCAGCCAAACCCAGGAGATGACTGTTTTGGGTGAATCCTGAGCTGATTTACCTCTCTGTCCAACAGTTGGGTAGAACTCAGTAGTCCTCATCTAGGCTGTAGGCTGAGAGCTCAGCTTTACTTCTGCATTCTTGCTAAGAGAGGTTGGTGACTTCCTAATCCATATGTGCCCTCAGCATGTTCTCTGTGCTCCTACTATGTGCTAAGTACTAGGAAATCAAAGTTCTGTCACTCTGAGTTCCTGTGCTTGACCACCCAGCCTCTGGACGGGGGTAAAGTGGTGGACATAGTTCAGCATTAAAGAGGCAGGAAGCAGTGCATCTTGTGAATGGTCAGGTAAAGGGCTGTGGGCATCAAGAAAAGTTGGGTCACTTTAGCTGGGGAGCAGGGAAGCATCAGAAAGACATGGTGTCTGAATGGGCTTTAAGTGTAGGCAGGCTTAGACAGGAGATGAAGGAGAGGAGGGGCCTGTGGGGGAAGGACATTCCAGGGAGATGAAATGGTGTGAACAAAGGCGTGGGGGCGGGGGACTGCCTGAGAGCTTGTTTGCAGAACAGCAAATCCATTTGGCTGGAGCAGAGGGTTCGGAAAGGGACTGGCAGGAGATGAGTCTGTGAGGTAGCCTGGGGCTGGCCTAGGGAGGGCTTGGAATGCAGAGCGGTGACGTTGGCCTCGATTCAGTGCATGATGGGCAGCTACTGGAGAGTTCTGAGCAGGAGAGGGATGTGCCAAGGGCTGTCCTTTCAGGGAGATTGATCTGGCAGCGAGTCTAGGAAGGGTGAGCCCTGGGGCCAGCCTGCTCTCTACCCCCATCCCACATGCCTGTCAGTGACCCCTAGAATGTCACATTCTGTCCTAGGCCAGTCTCCCCAGGGCTGCCATCTGCTGCTGGATGCAGTGGGAGTTGTCACCCTCTGGCTCCTGGCTGGCCTCTGGTCTGGCTCTCCCCAGGAGCTCAGAGGGGCACCTTGCAGGCAGTAATTGGGTTTCCAAACAGTGCCTGCTTCTTCGTCACAGCCACTCATCCTGACGCAGGCCACACCATTGAAGCAGCTCCGTTTCCTGCCTGCCCCCACATGGGCTGAGTTGTTGGTTCCTGGTCTAAGCATGGCTGCTCCGAGGACTGGGTGCTCCCTCTGAGTGCTGCAGGAGAAGGAGGCTCAGGAAGGATTTTCCCATGTCAGGCCTGCTTTAGCCATGCCGGATTGTTGTGAGCCATGCCTTTGGTGGAGGGGCCATTAGCTCTAGGGGGTGCCTCTTACTGCTGCTTGGCACAGCTGGGTCCTAGGCGTACCTCAGCCCAGCTGGAAAAACGAAAAAAAAACAATGGCTTCTGAAGAAGCAGCTCCTGTGGCCCATCTTGCTCTCCAGACAAGAGGCAAGGACAGGTCTGTGGGTGCTGGAGGAGTGTGCTTCCTATATTCTGGCACAGGGTAGGAGAAGGAGGGGCTTCTCTAACCTCCTTTCACTTCCTCTTTCCCCACTTCCTCATCAAAAGCACTCCCACTTCCCTTCATCCATGCTTTAGGAGGTTGGAGAAGTGAGTGGGGACGATTTGGAGTTCCTGGTGTGCACAACCCCCCTCACCATCAGCTTCCAGAGAGCTGACTCTGCCAGACTGTCAGGCCCCATCCTCCAGCCCCAGGAGGTAGAGGCCACAGCTGCTGTGGATCAGTCAGCCAGGACAGAGGGGGGTCTGGCTGAGGGCTTGCTGCCTGCTGGTCAGACCCTTCGTCCCCAGCCTGGCACTTCTGGCTTCCCCAGACCACAGAACTGTCCTTGAGGGCCCCCTGCCTTGGACATGGCTTTGAAGGCTAGCTGGGGGTGATTTGAGGAGGTGGATGGAGGAAGAGAGAAGGAGGGCTTGGGGAGCCTGTGGTGGGCAAGTTGCCAGGCCTTCTGCTGCAGAGCTGCGGGTGCCTGGGGTAAGCCAGTATGCAGTTGCACTCTGTGCCCAGCAGATGGCAGCCTGACACCAGCTTTTGCCACCCTCAAGACCTTAGGGTTTCCTGGTTTGTTCCTTAACATACTCTGTCTCCTGATGGGGGAGGCCTGGGTTGAACCAGGATTGTCTTCATCCCCAAGTCCCCTTGCCATGAGACCTGTCAGCGGTGGGCTGGGGTGACCACAGGAAGCAGAGGAAACTGAGTGGGGACCCCTTGCTTACCCCTTGCTCCACCTATAAGCCACTCTTCCCTGCCTTCCCAGGGATGGTGACCACTATGATGCCCTGAGGGACTGTCTCAAGGCCATCTCCCTAAACCCATGCCACCTGAAGGCTCATTTTCGCCTGGCCCGCTGCCTCTTTGAGCTCAAGTATGTGGCTGAAGCCCTGGAGTGCCTGGACGACTTCAAAGGAAAGTTTCCGGAGCAGGCCCACAGCAGCGCCTGTGATGCATTGGGCCGCGACATCACAGCTGCCCTCTTCTCCAAAAATGATGGTGGTGAGTGGGCACTGAGGAGGGGTGCTGTTACTGTTTCTCTTTGAGGTGCTGCATGACATTCTAGAGAGGTCATGGTTCTGGGATTGGAGAGGCCTGGGTTCAGCTGTTGACTCAGAAACCATGCAACCTCGGGGCAGTTACTTGGTCTCTCTCTGCTTCCTTGTCTGAAAAGGAGACAGGCCAGCACCTCCCATTGAGCATTTCTGTTGAGAATCAGCATGTTTAAATGGCATGTTGAAAGCACTGGGGGAGTGCCTGGTGTCCAGGATAGGAGGAAGCTAAGCTCAGTGAGGCTCCCGCTGGGCATTGTCACCTGCTCAAACAGGGCCCTGGTGCTTCCTCGTGGGCACCTGAGAGGCAGAGCTGGTCGTTGTGTTTGTTCCAAGTGTACAAGTGCACAAAGAACACGAAGCCCTGCCCACCTTACCTCAGTGTGCTGGACAATGAACTGGGCCGTTGGCGTGTGGTCTGTAAACATGAACAGTGAGCTCACGGGAGGCAGACATGGATCTTCACGTCTCTCCTTTGCCATTTATGAGCCATGTGATAAATTCATTTGTTTAATGAATAGTTATCAGACACCAGCCATGTGCCAGGCACTGTGCTGGGTCCTGGAAACAAAGCTGTGACTAAGTCACATGGAATTTCTGTGTTTATGGCATTTGCAGCCTATTGAAGGAACCAAGTGATAAAAGAGAAACAAAAAAGTATGACAAGTGCCAAGGGGACCTGAATGGTGTAGGTGTTGGGGGTGCTTAATAGCATTCTGGGGTTCTCTAGGAAGAAACAGTTAAGCTAAGATCTAAAGGATCCAAAGGAAGCATTAACTAGATATAAAATATAGCTGTGTGGCGTAGCACAATGGTTCACACTAATAATCCCAGCACTTTGGGAGGCTGAGGTGGGAAAATTGCTTGAGGCCATTTCAGTATCAGCCAGGACAATATAGCAAGACTCCATCTCAAGGAAAGAAAAATTTTTAAAATTAGGCAGTGGTGGTGGTACACACCTGTAGTCCCAACTCCTTGGGAAGCTGAGGCAGGAGCATCACTTGAGCCCAGGAGGTCAAGGCTACAATGAGCCATGATCACATCACTGCACTCCAGCCTGGGTGACAACGCAAAATCCTGTCTCAAACAACAACAAAGTATAGCTGTGGGAGATGCAGAGCTTCTGTCATACAGACCATCATACTCCAAGGCCCTGAAGCAGGCAGGAGTGAGTCACTTTTAAGGAACTGAGAAAACTTGTGTGATTTTTGCCTGTCACTTAACTGATCAGTGTCTCGTTTGGGACCCTAATAACTTGTCTTCCAGATGGTAAGGGCATGATCCTTACTGCCTTAAGCACTATGAATCTGTTTATAAAAGTCACCCAGGGTGAGCACAGTGGCTCATGCTTGTAATCCCAGCATTTTGGGAGGCTAACGCAGGTGGGTCACCTGAGGTCAGGAGTTGAAGACCAGCTTGCCCAACATAGTGAAACCCCGTCCCTACTAAAAATGCAAAAATTAGCCTGGCGTGGTGGCACGCACCCGTAGTCTCAGCTACTCAGGAGGCTGAGGCAGGAGAATCACTTGAACCTGGGAGGCAGAGGTTGCAGTGAGCTGAGATTGCATCTCTGCACTCCAGCCTGGGTGACAGAGTGAGACTCTGTCTCAAAAAAATTAATAATTAAAAAAGAAAAGGCACCCATTCTCTCTTTGCTAATGCCTTACTCTGTACCCTGCCCTGCCTCTCACCTCCACAGAAGCAGACCTTGAGTCTCTGCATCCTTGGGGCTTTCAGGCCCTCATTTAGGGACCTGAACCAGGAGGCATCAAAGAGAAGGCATCAAAGTTCTCCTCTTGAACATCCTCAGAGGCTGGATTCAAAGATGCATCTTCCTCACAACCTTTCCCCAATTTTCCAGGATAAGGGTGGAGGCAGGTAGCTCTATGTTGTCAGACTTTGGACTGAAAACAGAGCCATAGGTGGGGAAAATAGAGAAGGAGAGAAAGGGACAAGACTCTTATCTTTTCTGGATCTCTGCCCCCAGAGGAGAAGAAGGGACCTGGTGGCGGTGGCCCAGTCCGCCTCCGCAGCACGAGCCGCAAGGATTCCATCTCAGAGGATGAAATGGTGCTGCGGGAGCGAAGCTACGACTATCAGTTCCGCTACTGCGGCCACTGCAACACCACCACGGATATCAAGGAGGCCAATTTCTTTGGCAGGTCTGATGTCCTGAAGAGGAGGAGGGGGCAGACCAGTTGGCAGCAGGAGGTTGAGTGGGAAGTGTTGGGGCAGAATGGTTTTAGAGAAGAATCTCAAATCCCTGCTCTGCCTCTGTACCCTTGGGCAAATGGCTTCACCTTTGTCAGCCTCAGGTTTTTCATCTGTGAAATGACCAACCTGACGTACCCACTTATGAGGCCATAACAGGGACTAATAATATAATCCAAATAGAACCTCCAGCACAGTGCCTAGACTACTTCTTTATCTCCCACCTCCTTCTCCCTCTGTCTGCATGGTCCAGAGCTTGGTTTCTTTATCTGCATTCAAGGAGCCTCCCTCTGCTTGGGAGTATGAGGCAGCAGCCCCTCAAGGCTGGGAATCTTGGCATATCTGTTGTGCCTTAAAACTGCCCTGGGTACTAAGAGACAAACTCTGTGTTTCAGACACCATCACCCCCACCCCTCATTTGTAGCTGTACTTTGTTTGGGTAGGTGAGACACATGAACATGAATCAAGAATCTCTCCATAGGCTGGGCACAGTGGCTCATGCCTGTAATCCCAGGACTTGGGAAGGCTGAAGCAGTAGGACTGCTTGAGACCAGGAGTTTGAGACCAGCCTGAACAGCATAGACCCCCATCTCTACAAAAAAATTTAAAAATTATCTGGGCGTGGTGACATATACCTGTAGTCCCAGCTATTCAGGAGGCTGACATGGGAGGACCAATTAAGGCCACAGTGAACCGTGATCATGCCACTGCACTCCAGCCAGTACCTAAGAGATCCTGTCTCTAAGAAAAAAAAGACACACTCCATCAAGATGCCCTCTAAATGTCAATGGTGTGTGAGGGGCTATAGTATCCTAGAGGTGTCCTGTAGGATTTGAGAGTCTGGATGTCAGAAGCCTGAGATTGCTCAGGGAAGGCTTAGAATGGGGTATTTTAGAGACCTCAGAGATGTAAGATGGTCCTGGTCCAAGGAGGTAACAGTGAACTTTGGGGGAGACTGTCTTGGAGAAACTCAGGCAGTCGCTGGCCCTGGGTTTGAGAGAACAGTGACCAGGGCTCTGCAGTCTGGAGAGGACTGCTATATACATGGAGTTCTGGGTCAAGTGCAGACCCCAGCGTGTGGGGGACTGAGTGGCTGTAGACTTTCTTATTCCCCCTTTGCCTAGGCCATGCAGCCTCTACTTGAGGCTGTAGGGCAGTACCCCACCTGACCTCCCTGCCCTTTGCCCCCCTGCCAGCAACGCTCAGTATATCGTCAGTGGCTCTGACGATGGCTCCTTCTTCATCTGGGAAAAGGAGACGACCAACCTAGTCCGTGTGCTCCAAGGGGATGAGTCCATTGTCAACTGCCTGCAGCCACACCCTAGCTACTGCTTCTTGGCCACCAGTGGCATCGATCCTGTTGTGCGGCTCTGGAACCCCCGACCAGAGGTGAGGGTGCAGGCATGGTGGACAAAGCCAAGCAGAGAGGTGGGCAGGGACTCTGTGGAAAGCCTCCAGTGGAGCCTGCTAGGGCTTGGAAGAGAAATGAGGAAGCTGCTAAGAAGAGTAAGCTGTTCCCCTGGGGCCCAAGGCTGTGTCCTCAGGTTCTGGAAGCTCCAAATGCAGTGGCAGTTCACCAGAAGCTGTGCAGAGGCCCTGGTCACAAGGGAACTATGCGGGCTTTGGCATCCAGTGGGCCTAAGTTTGAATCCAGTCTGCTCACTCACTGCTGAGAGACTTCACCATCTCTGACCCAGGCTTTTAATCATCTGTAGATTGGGAATGGGAATTACAGCACTACCTTGAAAGGTTGTGGTGAGGAGTAAAGAAGTGATGCCTGTGAAGTGTCCAGCCCACAAGGACACTTAGAACAGTGTAGTCCCCTCCACTCCCAGTGCGGGTGACCAGGGAAGCTGGCTTGGTGCCTCCCCTTCCCCTCTGCCCTATTGCCTCCCTCTTACCAACCAGCAAAACAAAAGTCAAGTGGTATGCCTGATTCCCAAGATAATTTGCTGTGACTTTTAAAGAGGGGACCCCTATAGGATTCCCCCTTGAAGGGAGAGGAGAAAGAAAGATGAAGGAAGAGTTGTTGAGGCAACAAAACAGAAGGGGGTGGGGAAGTTGTATGCGCCCTTTGCCCCAGGTATCCCAGTATGTGTGTCCAACATATCCTGGTGTATACTGTCCCACATGTATATCCCAGCACGTTATGAGCTGCCTGTATATCCTGATGTGGCATGTCCCCCCACATATATTCCACTGTGAGCACCAACAATATGTAACCAAGATTGTGTGTTCCCCTCCACTCATATACACCTCCTTGAATGTACATGTACCTCCCCCAGTAGATAGTTTAGTCTGGGTATTTCCCTCCCCCGACCCTATGCATGTATCCTGGTGTCTCCCCCTCCTTGAGCCCCACATGTGTTGCCCCTTTCTCCACCACAGAGTGAAGACCTCACAGGCCGAGTCGTGGAAGATATGGAGGGTGCTTCGCAGGCCAACCAGCGACGCATGAATGCAGACCCGTTGGAGGTGATGCTGCTCAACATGGGCTACCGGATCACGGGCCTGAGCAGTGGGGGTGCCGGGGCCTCTGATGATGAGGACAGCTCTGAGGGCCAGGTGCAGTGCCGGCCCAGCTAGACCCTCCAGCTCTGGTCTCCAACCCCTGCTACTGGCTGGACCCTCCGCCCTGGGCAGGAGGTCAGGGGGTTCTGTTTTGATTTGTCTTCCCCATCCCCCATTTTTTCATTTCCCCTGTTTTGTTTGTTAGTTTGGCATTGGGGGTGGAGGTTGCTACAACTTGCTGGCTTTCAGACTCTTGGGCTGATTGTCCCCTGACTATCCCCAGCCCTGAGTAAAAGAGCAGGAGGGGACACCTTTCCATATGCCCCCCCCCCACCTCCTGCTTCCATGTCCCTGGAGGGCTCTCGCCTGCCTCAAAACCCCTTCTGCCTCAGGTGGGGAGGAACAAGCTGAACTGTCTTCAGGGACTGTCCTGCCCTTCAGCTGGCAGCAGGAGAGGGAGTGGGATTCCCAGTTGGTAAGGGCTCACCTTGGCCTGTTGCTACTCTTGCTCCCTAGCCTGCAAGGCTAGCTCCCCTGTGGTCTTCAGGAAAGGTTTTGAAAAAGGATGGGTCCCACCCTCCCTCCAGAGCCACCAGTGTTAGAGAGGAAGCAAAAGGAAAGATGGGAGCCCTGGAGTAGGCAAGACCAGGCCACCTGCTGAGGTCACAGTGGAGCAGCCTTGCTCCTCTCCTGGCTGCTAGCTCTGGCCCTGCACCTACTCACTGGCCACCTCTGGGGGCTCTGCCTTTCCCAAGAGCCCTGGCAGAGGGTGGGGCACTGTACCCTACCCCACCCATCCATGCCAGCACTTCTACACTACGGCCATTCTCCTCTTGGGCGCTCCTCAGCCTCACTGTGACCTTTCTGCCAGAGCTCCCAGCCAGGCCTACTCTGCTGAGGTGGCGCTTCCTGCTAAGGGCCCTTCTCTGCCCTTTCTGCTCTCCTTCCCACCCGTATGCTGAGCCGCCACAAAGACCAAAGAAGTGATGGCTTTTCTCTGTCCCCTGCTGCTCTGAGGGTAGAGGGGTGGGTCTCCTGAGCCACTCAGATTGGAAAGTCCCTTACTCAGCCCCTCCCTTCCTCCCCAGCAGCCCCAAGCTTTACACTGGATGCAGCAATCAACCCACCACTCACCAGGCCTCCCTCCCCTCTGCCCCCTGGCTGTTAGCTCCAGCTGCTCCAAGTAGTTGGTTCGTCCTTCCTTCTCTCTCCCTCCCTGCTTCCCCTCAGTGCTTACTTGGCTCCAGCCCTCCAGCTGCAGCCCCTGGGGAAAAGCAACCTCCCTTCTCCTCTCCCTCTACTCCCTCCCTCCCTCCCTCAGCCCCTGTCTCTGCCAGGTGCCTCCTCTCAGTCAGGCTTCAGAGCAGCCCTAGAGACAGGAGGGCCATGTTAAAAGCTTTTTCACAGTTTTACGAAGACAAGGGGAGGGTGAGGATAGTGGTGGGGGGTCTGGCACCATCTCATTGCTTTAATCCCAGCAACACAGGTGGCAGCCTCTCCCCCTTCCTTCCCACCCCAGTCCCTCTTCTCACCCCTCTCCTCTAGCTTGGTAATGAAGTATATTTATTGGTGAAGGAAACAGCTGCTGCTGCTTCTCCTGCTGCTGGGACTTGCTCCCCTGTCTCTTCTCTGTGACCTTTCTCTAGCCAGGGAGGGGAAAGCAGGAGTATTGGGGCTGGGCCCTGGGGCCCATGGACCAGCTGGGTCCCCTTTGCTTTCTTGTGTTCCAGCCACCTGCCATTTCCTCCCTGCCTCCCACCCCCCCACCTGCCCAGTCTGGGCCCTGCAGTATGGAGAGACACATAAGCCTTACTGTCCTCTGGGGGCAGGAGCCGAGCCTTTTTGTTGCTCTGCTCCCAGGAGAGTGAGGGTGACGTAATTGATTAAAACCATTTTGTTCTAGGTGTGGCTGGTGGCATTTGTGGGGTACAGATGGGTCTTGGAATCAAAGTGAGGGCACCTGGGCATATGACTTTGAGTAACCACACCTCTACTTGGCAGAGTGAGGCCAGCCTTGAAGGGTCACTGTGAGCAATGGCCACCCAGCCCAGCAGGGCAGAGTGCAGAGCCCAGCTCTCATGGCTGTGATTTGTAATCATCAGCTTTCACTCTCCAGCTGTTTTCTCATCAGTAAAATAAGGGGCTTGGAGTCTTAGTGGTTTTTCAAACCATTTTACATTGTGACCTAATATACACATGCTTACTTGTGTATATATATATATGTGTGTGTGTGTGTGTGTGTGTGTGTGTGTGTGTAATGAACAAGTTTTACACAATAATATTTATCCTTGCTACATGCAATGTGCTCTGCTTACCTTTCTGTTTTATTAGGGAAAAAAATACTGGTTGTAATCCACTAAATTGATTTCATATATGCAGTTTTTTGATATGCCCTGGATTAGATGTTCTCTTAGACTAGAGGTTCCGGAACTTTCTTAGCTCACAGCATCATTACCATCTCAGTAGTTTTTTCATGGAACCTCTAGGCCAAAAGAAATACCTAACAGTTCAATTTATTAAGTAATTAAGCCCAAATCACTTAAAAATATTTATGTTCTAACAAATTAGTTGCCATTTAAAAAATACACCTAAATTGGAAGAAACAATATTTTTTCCTTTTTTTTTTTGAGATGGAGTCTTGCTCTGTTGCTCAGGCTGGAGTGCAGTGGCGTGATCTGGGCTCACTGCAACCTCCGCCTCCTGGGTTCAAGAGATTCTCCTGCCTCAGCCTCCCAAGTAGCTGGGATTATAGACACATGCTACCATGCCCTGCTAATTTTTTTTTTTTTTTTTTTTTTTAGTACAGATGGGGTTTCACCATGTTGGCCAGGCTGGTCTTGAACTCCTGACCTCAGGTGATCTACCCGCCTCAGCCTCCCAAAGGGCTGGAATTACACGCATGAGCCACTGCACCTGGCCTTCATTCTTAAATAACTGCAATTACTAATGGGATCTATGCCGCCCATTGTACACTGAACAACTTGTTAAATTTTCTAATCAAAGCAGATACTGCCACCTTCATTTCCTGTCCCACATTGAATTTCATTTGCTTTTTATCACAACAACTACTAAAAACCCAGCTTCTTAAAGATGACATAATCAAAAGGATTGTAGCATAATCTAATAATGGAACTATGAACTACCTTGAGCTAGCAGTTCTCTCATTAACCAAAGATGTTGAGTATCTCTCAAAATATCCTACTTTGCCCCCTGTGAATTTGCTCTGGGTGCCCTCAGGTACCTTGATGCACAGTTTGGGAACTGGGGTTTAGTCTGTGGGAATAGTAGTTTCACTACTGAAACTACTGAGAGGTCCTGCCAGAAACTCAGTAGCTGGTATTATAAAGCAGGTACTGTAGGCTGGTATCATTCCTCTGTGTACCCAAATTAAAGTCTGCAGAATCTTCTTGAAGGCATTTCCAGACCTGGCAAAGGAGGGACAATGTTCGGACCAGAGAGTAATGCAGAGTCTCAGGTTCCTTCATGAACCTTGAGTGATTCCATTTGGCTGGATTATAGAGGGTAGACTGGAGGGGCAGTCAAATTGCGAAGGACTTCTTGTGCCTGGTGAGAGACCATAGACTTGATCCTGTAGGCAAAGGGGGCACTGGAAGACATTACCAAGGGCTCCTTTTCATTTGGAGTTGGTACTCCATTTTTCAAAAAAATTAATAGCCTTTACTTTTTAGAGCAGACTTAGGCTTACAGAAAATTGAGCAGATAGTATAGTGAGTTTCATATACCCCTCTTTTCCCATTTCAATTTTCCCTGTTATTAACATCTTGCATTAGTGTGTTATTTGTTACAATTAATGAACCAATATTGATATGATAACTGAAGTCCATAGTTTACATTAGGGTTCACTCTTTGTGGTTTTAACAAATGCATAATGTCTTGTGTCCACCATTACATTGTCATACAGAATAGTTTCACTGTTCTAAAAGCAACTTGTCCTCTACCTATTCAGCCCTCATTAGCATCCCCCCAAAAAATTACTTAGAAATAACTCTAACAACGTATATACAAGGTTTGTGTGAGCAAAACTATAAAACTGATAAACCAAGGAAGATCAAATAAATGAAGAGATGGTCCATGTTCACAGATAGGAAGACTCAGTATTAGAATGTCAGTTCTTTTCAACTTGATCTATAGCTTCCATGTGATCCTGGTCATAGTCCCGGCAAGTTATTTTGTGAATATCACCAACTGATTCTGAAGTTTACATGAAAATGTAGAAGACCCAGAATAGTTCCACGGATCACACCTCCTGCTGCTTCTGGTGCGGTTTGTGTGCTCATTCATTCTGTGCAGACCTGGTACCTCATTTGTGAAGCAACAGCTGAGGAGACTCCAGCACTCGCTATGGCGAACGAAAAGCCCAAGGAGGGAATCAAGACTGAGAACAACAATCATTAATTTGAAGGTAATAGGGCAGGATGGTTCTGTGGTGCAGTTTAAGATTAAGAGTCTTATACTGGCTGGGTGCAGTGGCTCACGCCTATAATCCCAGCACTTTGGGAGGCCAAGGTGGGGGGATCACCTGAGGGCAGGAGTTCAAGGCCGACCTGACCAACACCGTCTCTACTAAAAATACAAAAAGTAGCCTGGCGTGGTGGTATGTGCCTGTAGTCTCAGCTACTCGGGAGGCTGAGACAGGAAAATCGCTTGAACCCAGGAGGCAGAGGTTGCAGTGAGCCTAGACTGGGCCACTGCACTCCAGCCTGGGTGACAGAACGAGACTCCATCTCAAGGAAAAAAAAAGGCATATACCACTTAGTAGAATAATGAAAGCCTATTGTGAGTGACAGAGTTGTCAGTGAGGCAGATCAGATTCTAGTTTGACAGGCAACCAGTCCATGAAACAGACACACCTGCACAGCTGGAAATGGAGGATGAAGATACAATTGATGTGTTTCAGCAGCAGACAAGAAGTGTCTGCTGAAAAAGGAACCTGCTTCTTTACTCTAGAACTTTGTTCTTAGACCAAGATTACATTCTCAATTAGAAAACTGCAATTTGGTTCCGCCACATTATGACTATTACTATACTATAGTTTTCTCTATTTTATTTTTCCGTTACCCGTTCCTTTATTGTACATAGTAACAGGTGTATGTGCACAAGCATATTGCTTTTTGTAATATTAAATAGCCAAGTGGCCACTTGATTGACATCAAGTGGATGTCAATCAAAACATACCCATGGGGAAAAATACTGATTCTATGAAAATTACCTCCCTTTCTCCATCAGTGGCATGCTCATTCAACTCTTTTCTTTATATTTCAATAAGTTATTCTGCTCTCACTATTTTAACAAAAAAAAATCCTTGCATTTTTTGTTGTTAAAATAGAGTAAAATAAGCTTATTCAATTGGAGAATTTTAATGTTTTTCATTTATCATTGTAAAACCACAGACAATTTTATAACTTTTTTTTTTGTATATAGCTCTTACATGTAGGGCAATCTGTCTTTAAGTAGGGATAAATTACTCTTTAAAAAAAATCCTAAATAGTTTTCCCTTCAAGGCTGGGCGCGGTGGCTCAAGCCTGTAATCCCAGCACTTTGGGAGGCTGAGGCAGGTGGATCACGAGGTCAAGAGATCAAGACCATCCTGGTCAACACGGTGAAACCCCGTCTCTACTA
>NW_016107402.1:5084478-5094597 GCF_001604975.1 Cebus imitator
TTTGTCTCAAAAAAAAAAAAAATCGAGAAGAAGAAGAAAGACCTAGAATACCCAACATAATACTTAACAAAAAAACAAATTCAGAGGATTAACACTGCTGACTTCAAGGCTTACTATAAAGCTACAATAATCAAGACAGTGTGGTATTGGCAAAAGAATAAACAAATAGAACCCAGGAGTAGACCCACACAAATACAGTCAACTGATCTTTGACAAGGCAGTAAAGTCAATTCAATGGAGAAAGGATACTCTTAACAAACAGTGATGGAACAATTGGACATCCACATGCAAAAAAAATCTAAACACTGAATTAACACTGTTTATAAAAGTTAAAACAGGTGACAGACCTACATTTAAAATTCAAAACTATGAAACTTCTAGAAGATAACATAGGAAAACAATCCAATTTGATCGATAGCTTTAACATAATCCCAGTTGTAGTCCCAGCCACTTCTTTTTGTTGGGTTTAGCTATGAGTTTTTAGATACGACACCAAAACCTCAATCCATGAAAGAAAAAATTGGTAAATTGGACTTCATTAAAATAAAAAAAGACACGGTGGAGAGAATGAAAAGAAAAACCAAGGAATGAGAGAAAATATTTGCAAAACACAGATAAAGGATTTGTATCCAAAATACAGAAAGAATTCTTAAAACTCAACAATATGGAAACAACCCAATTTTAAAATGGGCAAAAGATCTGAACACCTCACCAAAGATGATTTACAGGTGACTAATAAGCATATGAAAAGATTTTTAACATGTCATTAGGGAATTACAAATTAAAACAGTGAGATACCATTGCACATTGCACATTTACTAGGATGGCTAAAATGTTAAACCAAAAAACTGTCCACAGTAAATGCTGACAAGGATGTAGAGCAACAGGAACTTTCATTCATTGCTGGAGGAAATGCAAAACGGTACATCCACTTTGGAAGACAGTTTGGCAGTTTCTTACAAAGCTAAACATACTCTTACCACAAAATGCCACAGTCACTCTCCTTGTATTTACCTAAAGGAGTTGAAAACGTGACCATGTAAAAACCTGTACATGATTGTTTATAGCAGCTTTATTCATGATTGCCAAAAACTAGAAGATGCCCCTCAAAAGGTGAATGGAGGCCAGGTGCAGTGGCTCACACCTATAATCCCAGCACTTTAGGAGGCTGAGGCACATAGATCACTTGAGATCAGGAGGTTGAGACTAGCCTGGCCAACATGGTGAAACCCCATCTCTACTAAAAATACAGAGAGTAGCCAGGTGTGGTGGTGTGTGCCTGCTATCCTAGCTACTTGGGAAGCCGAGGCAGGAGAATCGCTTGAACCTGGGAGGCAGAGGTTGCAGTGAGACTAGATCATGCAGGCTGCACTGCAGCCTGGGCAACAGAGCAAGACTCCATCTCAATTAAAAAAAAAATGGTGAATGGATAAACTGATGCAGCCATACTATGGAATATTATTCATGATAAAAGTAAATGAGCTATCAAGCCACAAAAAGATAATGGAGGAAACAAATGCCTATTGCTTTGTGAAAGAAGCCAGACTGAATGGGCTACATCCTGTATGATTCCAACCATATGACTTCCTGGAAAAGGTGAAACTACAGAGACAGCAAAAAGATCAGTAGTGCTCCATTTTTAAAGAGTGTACACATCTGTGACTCATCCAAAGCGTTCACCAACCCTCTGATGAGAGAGTCTGGGGCTCAGGTGCGCCCATACTGTGAATCTATAGTAAAGCAGAGATTGGAAATTGGGACTTCTGTGTTTGTGGAGGGCAAGTGTGGCCCCAGAGAGCTGCTCCTGTTTCGGCTTAGGAGCATCCACAAATATTGTTGCATAACTTAAAAGGTGATAAGAAGTCATCTAGTTCAGAGGCTGTCAGCCCTAGCTGTAAATCAGAATCAACCCAGGATGCTTTTATAACTTTCCATGACCCACCCAGAGATTCTGTTTTAATTGGTCTGAGGTGGAGCCCAGGCATCCATCCATTTTTTTTCTTAAGAGATGGGGTCTTGCTTTGTTGCCCAGGTTGGAGTGCAGTGGCTATTCACAGGTGCTCCCACTACTGAACAGCATGGGAGTTTTGTCTTGCTCCATTTCTGACCTGGGCTGGCATCCATTGTTTCAAATCATCCTAGGTTCATTTTAATATACAGCCAGAGCTGAGAACCACTGATCTAGCTCCATCTCCACATTGTACAGATGGGACAACAAGTTTCAAAGATGGGCAGGAAAAGGGATGGGCTTGCCTGAGGCCCCTTGTGGATTAGAAGCAAAGCCAGGACTGGATCCCTGATCCCTAATTCCTAGTCCAATTTTTTTTTTTTTTTTTTTTTTTGAGATGGAGTCTCACTCTGTACAGAGCCCAGGCTGGAGTGCAGGGTGCGATTTCGGCTCACTGCAACCTCCACCACCCAAGTTCAAGCAGTTCTTCTGCCTTGGCTTCCCGAGTGGTTGGGATTACAGGCGTGTGCCACCACACCGAACTAATGTTTGTATTTTTGGTAGAGATGGAGTTTTGCCATGTTGGTCAGGCTGGTCTCAAACTCCTGACCTCAGGTGATCTGCCTGCCTCAGCTTCCCAAAGTGCTGAGATTACAAGCGTGAGCCATCATGCCCGGCCTAGTACAATTCTTTTTAAACCATTTTCTTATAATGTAATAGGTCACAATACTTTTTTTTCTTTAAATAGATACAGGGTCTCCCCATATTGCCAGGCTGGTCTCAAACTCCTGGCCTCAAGTGATCCTCCTGCCTCAGCCTCCCTAAGTGCTGGTATTACAGGTATGTGTCACCATGCCTGGCCCATGATACTTTTGAGCTCCTACTCTGTGCCTGGGATTGAGCCAGGCACTGGCTTAATAAAATTTTACACAACATATTCCTTGCCTTCCTGGAGCCTCTAGATTATCTGGAGGATAGCAAATACAGGGATTGTGCATGGTTGCTGAACACTGGATTTTACTGTGAAATGTGAGTCCTCCCCAGTATATTCTGCCATCGTTCAGTGCCCCACCATGTGCCAGGTTCTTTGTCAGGTCTAGGGATATTAACATGTCTGGTAGGGGTGGCAGCCCCAAGAAGGAATGTGCCACTTGGTTGGTCAGCCTCTTGCTCCCACCCAGTTCTTTTTTACATAAAGTCCTTGTCCTAATGAGACCATACTTTACACCTATTTTACAGTGATTTAGAGACTCGTGCTGGTCTTCCCCTCATCACTCTAGTAAGCCCTAAAAGGGGTCATCACCAGGCCAAGTGTAGTGACTCACACCGGTCATCCCAGCACTTTGGGAGGCTGAGGCAGGAGGATCAGTTGAGGCCAGGAGTTCAACACCAGCCGGGTCAACATGGTGAAACCCCATCTCTACTAAGAATACAAAAATTAGCCAGGCATGGTGGTGCACACCTGTAACCCCGCTACTTGGGTGGCTGCAGCATGAGAATCACTTGAACCCAAGAGGCAGAGGTTGCAGTGAGCCAAGATTGTGCAACTGCACTCCAGCCTAGGTGACAGAGCAAGACTTCATCTAAATAATAATAATAATAATAATTTATGAACACAAGGAGACAACAGACACTGGGGTCTACTGGAGGACAGAGGGTAGGAGGAGGGAGAGGAGCAGAAAAGATAACTATTGGGTACTGGGCTTAATACCTGGATGATGAAATTAATAATGGCTCTCTGCAGCCCCTCAGGCTCAAGCCATCCTCCCGAGTAGCTGGAATTACAGGCATGTGCCACCATGCTCAGCTAATTTTTTTTCTATTGTTTTTTTTTTTTTTTTTTTNTAGAGATGAGGTCTTCGTATGTTGCCCAGGCTGGTCTCAAACTCCTAACTCCTGAGCAATCCTCCCCTCTTGGCCTCCCATAGTGTTGGGATTACAGCCGTGAACCACCACACACAGCCTGTTTCTCATTTTAGAGAGGAGGAAACTGATGCCCTAACAGGTGCTGCTGCTTTCCCAAGGTGTGACAGACATTGACAGGGCTAAAGTTCAAACAGTGAGCTGGCTGACTCCTGAGTCCACATGTGTAGCCATCATGCTTTACTGGGAACCCCAAAGTGAGAGACTTAGATTCTGGTCCTAGCTGTGCTTTCTATAACCTTGGGTAACCTAGCCCATCTATAAAATGGAATGGAGGCTGGGTGTGGTGGCTCATACCTGTAATCCCAGCACTTTAGGAGGCCGAAGCGAGTGGATCACTTGAGGTCAGGAGTTCAAGACCAGTCTGGTCAATATGGTGAAACCTCATCTCTACTAAAAATACAAAAATTAGCTGGGGCCAGGCGCAGTGGCTCACGCCTATAATCTCAGCACTTTGGGAGGCTGAGGTAGGCAAATCACTTGAAGTCAGAAGTTCAAGACCAGCCTGGCCAACACAGTGAAACCTGTCTCTACTAAAAATACAAAAATGTGCTAGGCATGGTGGCACATGCCTTTAGTCCCAGCTACTTGGGAGGCGGAGGCAGGAGAATCACTTGAGCCTGGGAGGCAAAGGTTGCAGAGAGCCGAGATAGCGCCACTGCATTCCAGTTTGGGTGACAGAGCAGACTCCATCTCAGAAAAAAATAAAATTAGCTGGGCTTGGTGGCGTATGCCCGTAGTCCCAGCTACTCAGGAGGCTGAGGCAGGAGAATCACTGGAACCTGGGAGGCAGAGGTTGCAGTGACCTGGGCAACAAAGGGAGACTCCATTTCGAAAAAGAAAAATAAAAAGTGGAATGGAAAAGGAAGTCGTTTTGTGAATTCCGATGTCTAAAGGGCCAGCGGGTTTGCTCTGAAATGGTTTCTTACATTTAGTTGGTCCCCTTGACCTCCTCCCCACCATGGGAAGGTTTGGAGTCATGGAGAGAAGCCAGTTTCCAGGAGCCAGAGAGGGCAATGATGGAGCTGAGCAGAAGAGAGGATGCTGCTCTCCCTCATGCTCTATATACTGCAGCATGCCCCTGACTCAGACTCTTTCCCTGGATTGAGGTGATTCTTCCCCAGAGCCCTTAAGGAGACTGTCTCAGTCAACAAATAACTCTAGTGACATTACCTGAGCACTTCCTCTCTGCCAGTTGCTTGGTTGGATACAGGACCAATAGATCCAGTCAGTCCCCTTCTCAAGGAGTTCACAGTCTCTTGGGAGCAACAGACATGTAAACAGCTAATGCTAATGCAAGTACACATGAATATTCAATAGGTGGAAACACAGCCTTCGTGCTCTGGGAGCAAAGAGGGAGCATTTGCCTGAAACCTTGAAAGTAGTGTAGAAGAGGAGAGGAAGGACATCCCTGATGAGGGAACGGTGTGAGCAAACACGAGGTATGAAGCACAGGGCTCGTTCTGTGAAGGGCAAACAGGCCAGTGAGGCTAATTCCACACAAGTCCCCAAGGAGACTGTGAGAAATGAGGCTGGAAAGATTTGAGGGCACCATAAGGGGCCTTGAATGCCAGGAGTGAGATAGCCTGAGAGAGGAGATTTGTGAGTCCTGGGAACTTACACATGGGGCCAATTGAGGGAGTGCTCTGACTCCCACCAAGAGAGGAAGTGCCCCAAGCTCACCCTTCAAACAAGCAGCATCTTACCCTCAAAGGTTTCCCAGCTTGACAGTTTCAGCTCTGGCATGCTTCCCTCCCTAGCCAAGCCCATAAGTGGATCCAGATGGTCATTCCTATTTTAGGTTGGGGTGTGTGTTGGGGGAGGGATAGCTCTGAAACCTATCAATCCTGTCCCAAGCTCAACCATAACAGGAGCTTCCTCCAGGACCCTGCTGTGATCC
This sequence comes from Cebus imitator, assembly GCF_001604975.1. NCBI lineage: Eukaryota > Metazoa > Chordata > Mammalia > Primates > Cebidae > Cebus > Cebus imitator. Next base: position 5,090,250 of record NW_016107402.1, read on the forward strand.
TGTGAGCCTGGAAGGAAATGTTAATCTTTGACAGAGATGTCCCATCTGTCTATGGGTGATAAGGAAGCAACAGCAGAGGAGTCCAGGGCACAGGCCAGGGAGACTCTTACACTGGGTGAGAGGACCAAGGTGTATATGTGAGAAGGGGTGTTCTGCAGGGATAAATCCATTATTTTTTTTTTTTAAAAAAGGTCTTGTGAATGGGTTGTGGTGAGGGGCAAGCCTGGGAGACAGGTCCCAGAGGAACTGGCTTCTACCTCCAGGTACCTGGCCCTCCTCATGCCCCTGTTTCCGCAGCTGACTAGACCAAGAATAGGATGATGTGGACCTTAGGAAAGGGAGCCAGGGCTCTCTGGTCTGACCCTCTGCCTGAGCACTGTGCCCATCAACCTAAGCCCGTTAAAAAGGCTCGGGACACCAAGAGGTAGCAGGTAACAAACTAGGTTCCTGCTTTCACACCGTAACCAGCATGATACCAAGCCTATAAGTATTTACTTTTCATTTCATTTAACAAATATTGATTAAACAAATACCATGTGCTAGGCACTATACTGGGCATTGGGTTTACACTTGTGAGCAAGACAAATATAGTCTACCTTCAAAGAGTTTCTAGTCTAGTGGGGGAGGCAAATAGTACATAGCTACAAAGAAGCTATGAAGAAAGACAGCAGGAGATTAACAGGGACTTTCTCATTTAGATTGGGAGGCCAGGGATGGGGTCTCTGAGAAAGTAATATTTGATCTGAGACTGGAAGAATGAATGAAACTTAGCTACTTTAAGTTAGGAGTCGTATTTCAGGCAGAGGGGAACAGTGTTGTGCCAAGTCCCTGAAATATGAAGAAGTGCATGAGCAGAACTGAAAAAAAGGCCAGGATGGCTACAGTGTAATAAAGAAGGGGCGTGGTCCAGATGGTGCAGGGTTTTGTGAGCCATGATAAGATATTTGTGCAATGGGAAGCCATTGGAGGTTGGCAGATTAAATGTAGTATGTGTATTAGTACTACCAAATTTGTGGCACGCCCTGAAAGACTGACTTTGGTTGTTTATTCATCAATACCTATAATAAATGTTTTTTTTTTTTTTTTTGAGACAGAGTTTCGCTCTTGTTACCCAGGCTGGAGTGCAATGGCGCGATCTCGGCTCACCGCAACCTCCGCCTCCTGGGTTCAGGCAATTCTCCTGCCTCAGCCTCCTGAGTAGCTGGGATTACAGGCACGCACCACCATGCCCAGCTAATGTTTTGTATTTTTAGTAGAGACGGGGTTTCACCATGTTGACCAGGATGGTCTCGATCTCTTGACCTTGTGATCCACCCGCCTCGGCCTCCCAAAGTGCTGGGATTACAGGCTTGAGCCACCACGCCCGGCCTAATCAATGTTTAAAGGGCACCCAGCAACCCTGTGCTAGAATTATGGGTTGACAGCCATGGTAGAGAGAAGTCTAAGGCACAGACCTTACTCACGGCCTGTGGTCCAGAAGAGACTAGATGACTACAGTGATTGAATCAAGAAGTAATGTAATTTATTCTCAACAACTGTAAAATACACACCTAATCTATTCCAAACCCTGTGCTGGATGCTGGTTGTTGCCCTTCAAGGATCGCACACTGCACAGAGGTCACAGGCGAGGTACAAATGTGCTCAAAGAATTTTGACAGGATTGATAGGTTTCAGAGCTATCCCTCCCCCGACATACACCCAAACCTAAAATCATTTCCTAATCCACTGTAATCATTATCACGCCTATGAATTTGGGAGGTCTTTATAAAACATCCATTTATTTAATCATTCAATAAATCAGTAAACATCTAGTGGGCATATGCTCTACACCAGGAACTGTGCCAGCTATACTGAAGTCAAGGACCTCAGAGTTCCATAGCAAAGACAGATATCCCTCACAAAAAAAAAACATGAAAATATTAGGTGCTTAAAAACAGGACAACAAGCTCTCCATAGATCAGCATTGAGGGAGGGCAATTCAATGGAAGAAGGACCTTTCCCAAATGGGAAGCTCCTAACTTCCTGAGTGCATTTGTCCATACCTTCCTTTACCTGATTACTCTTTTTATTCTTTTTTTTTTTTTTTCTTTAAGCCTGACTTTTAGTGGCAGCCTTCTCTCTTTTTGATTTTGGGCTGTCCCCTACTTCCCCTCCCCCACTCCAGTAGGCTTCATTTCCTTTGTTTGTCTTGTCATCCTTTAAAAGGCCAGAAGGCTGGCTGGGCATGGTGATTCACGCCTGTAATCCCAGCACTTTGGGAGGCCTAGGCGGGCGGATCACGAGGTCAAGAGATGGAGACCATGGTGAAACCCTGTCTCTACTAAAAAATACAATTAGCTGGGCGCGGTGGCGCGCGCCTGTAGTCCCAGCTACTCGGGGAGGCTGAGGCAGGAGAATTGCTTGACTCCGGAAGGCAGAGATTGCAGTGAGCCAAGATCGTGCCACTGCACTCAAGCCTGGCACCTGGCGACAGAGCGAGACTCAAAAAAAAAAAAAAAAAAAAAAAAGCCAGAAGGCTCCAACATTTGAGCCTGGCTTCTCTGTAAGTATAGTTGTATGTGACCTCAAACAATTAACTTCCCTGAGCCCGTTTTCCCATTTGTACAATGAAAGGTTCGGATCACATCTAAGCCTTATGATTTACTGCAGTAAGTATTCACATTTGCACACAGTACGCTGCACGGCCTTCCTTTCTTTGCACCGCTGCACCCATACCCCCACTCCTGTGCCACACACATGGCAAACATCAAGACAGCTCAAATATCCTATCTTCCAGCAAGTCTTCCCTGTATATACAATACACACACACATACATGCACACACACAATTGTAGTCTCTCTTTCCTTTATGCTGCCACTACCTCGTGAGAGGCCACAGAATGAAAAGGGCAAGGGAGGTAACTTGGGTTTGAATCGTGGCCTCTCATCTCACCTCTTGAGCCTCAGTTTCTCACTTGTGACAGGAGGGAAATATTTAATTTGGATGTCTAATCAGTTTATGGGGATTAGAAACAATGCATATCAAGTGCTTGGCACCTACGAAGTGCTCGATAAATAGCGACTGTACCACATCACCTAGGAGCCCTCAGAGTACTGAATTACAGAGTTCTTTGCAGGTCTCCGGCGCTAGACTGAGAGCTGCCTGAGGTCAGCCGCGGAGCCAACCGGCAAAGCCTCAGGGCTGGCAGGCGCAGGAGTGGGGCGGGGCTGGCCGGGCCCAGAGGGACGCGGCTCGGATTACCGGGGGAAGGCCAAGCGGGGCGGACCCCATCTCCAGGAAGTGACGCCATGGGAACCAGCGGCGCAAGAGCCGGGGCCAGTCGGAGCAGGGCGCGCGCAGCATGGCGGAAGCGGAAGGGAGTTCTTTCTTGTTGCCGCCGCCGCCGCCGCCGCCGCCGCCTCCGCCTCCACCCCCGCCCGGGATGGCGGAAGTGGAGGCGCCGACGGCGGCCGAGAAGGACATGAAGCAGTACCACGGCTCTGGCGGCGTCGCCATGGACGTGGAACGGAGCCGTTTCCCGTACTGCGTTGTGTGGACGCCCATCCCGGTGCTCACGTGAGTCTCCTCCGGCATCCACCTGGGGACGAAGAGGGCCCAGGGAGCGCCTGAGTCCGCGCGGCGGGCCCGGGCTAGCCTCCGGCCCCGACACGCAGCAAGCCTTTTCCTCGGGTCTGGCCCGCACGCCTCGCCAAGTCACCAGAACCCCGCCGTCCATGCGGTGCCAGTTTCTGCAGACGGTTGGGTCACGCTCCCTGCTCTCAATACACCTGGTGTAGTCGGGGAGAAAGAGAAGAGAGTTGTAAGCCAGCAGGGAGGGGCAAGTGGCTGAGAGGCGGAAGCTATGAGTGCAGAAGAGGGAGCCCCTCATTGGATCTGAGGAGACAGTTTTATTCATTCACTGATTTATTAACTCATTGAGCAAATGCTTATTGGTCGCTTGCTATATTTAAGACATTCTGCCGGGTCTGGGAGCAAGAATGGGAGTTTGGTTGGCACCATATGACATCCTGGGATGTCAACATTGAAAGGGCCCCCAGAGATCTGAGAGTCCAACTCTTTGTCTCACGTGCCGTCTCAGTTGCAAAGTGGGTTTAGATTCCAGCTTGTCTGCCTCCCAGACCAAAGTTCTTTCTATAACATCAGTCTTTGTCAGGGGAGAAGCAGGTGCTCTGGTATTGCTTGCCTCCTTTTGGGAGGAGCTCTCAAATGAGAGTGGTCGTTTGCCCTCCTGCTTAAGCCTTGACAGCTGATAAATGTAACCCCTCCTCACCGTGCTGGACAGTTTGCCAAGCTCTTAAACACCCATTATCTCAGAATTTCATATCCATTTTCTTTTTCTTTTTTTTTT
>NW_016107402.1:5094957-5110321 GCF_001604975.1 Cebus imitator
ATTCTCCTGCCTCAGCCTCCTGAGTAGCTGGGATTACAGGCATGCGCCACCATGCCCAGCTAATTTTTTGTATTTTTAGTAGAGACGGGGTTTCACCGTGTTGACCAGGATGGTCTTGATCTCTTGACCTCGTGATCCACCCGCCTCAGCCTCCCAAAGTGCTGGAATTACAGGCTTGAGCCACCGCGCCCGGCAATTTTTGTATTTTAGTAGAGACGGAGTTTCACCATGTTGGCCAGAATGGTCTCCATCTCTTGACCTCGTGATCGACTGCCTCGGCCTCCCAAAGTGCTGTCATAACCATTTTCTAAGGTAGGTTATCTTCTCAGATGGTGAAGCTGAGCTGCTTGTAGCATTAAATGTCTTGATCAGGTTCGCACCCCAGTAAGCAAAGGCATGAAGAACTCAAGTCTTCTGATCTAACTTGCTCTTTGCACTACATCTTATCCACTCTTACCTGATGGGACAGCTTGTTCCCCTATCAACAACAGCCAAGTGGTGGTTTGGAGAAGGGATCATTTGGGGCCTTAGGTGTTGCCTATTCTAAAATGACCATAGTTTTTGAATTATGTTAAAATACTTGAATTATTTTGTGTTTTCAAATACTTACACATATAAGAGCATCAAAATCTGTTCTTTAAAAATAAAATCTTGGGCCGGACCTGGTGGCTCATGCCTGTAATCCCAGCACTTTGGGAGGCAGAGGTGGGTGGATCAGGAGTTCAAGACCAGCGTGGCCAACATGGTGAAACCCTGTCTCTACTAAAATTTAAAAAATTAGCTGAGCATAGTGGTGCATGCCTGTAATCCCAGCTACTCCAGAAGCTGAGGCAGCAGAATCACTTGAACCTGGGAAGTGGAGTTTGTAGTGAGCCAGGATTGCACCACTGCACTCCAGTCTGGGCAACACGGTGAGACTCTGCCTCAAAAAAAAAAAAAAAATTAATTAAAAATAAATAAATAATGAAATAAACTCTTAAGAAAATGTGTACATTCATTCAGTGTTCTTTTAACATATGTGCTAAGTGATCCCTGTGTTCCAGATAGTTCTAGATGGTGCAGTACAGTGATGAATAAAGCAGACATGGTCGTTACACTTTTGAGAGTTTAAGTTACAATGGAAGTAGCTAGACAGTAAACAAACTAATAAAAGAGCACCTGATAGTGATTAGTGCTGTGACGAAAATAAACTATTAATGTGAAAGTAATAAGGAGGGATACTCAGAAAATGTATTTGTTTTCTTAAAACCTGTCTGGTGATCCTAAAATCTCTTTGGCCTTTCTTATTCTCAAAAACACCATTTGTGGCATGGTCCTCTGTAGAGAATGGTAGCAGCGTGAGGTGGAGACACCACAATCCTTGGTCTACTGGGCCAAAAGCATAGCCCATTTCTATTCAGATCTGTGTGCAGGTGTTCATAAGACCAAGATGAATAAGACACTGTGTTCCTGTCAAAGGGTTCATGTCCCCTTCTGTATTAGTCGGTTCTTGCACTAATACTTGAGACTGGGTAATTAAAAAAAGAAAAAAGGTTTAATTGGCTCATGCTTCTGCAGGATATACAGGAAGCATAGCGGCTTCTGCTTCTGCGGAGACCTCAGGAAGTTTCCAGTTGTGGTGTAAGGCAAATCGGGAGCGAGGCATCTCACATGGCGGGAGCAGGAGCAAGAGGGAGTGAAGGGGGAGATGCCAGAAACAGATCTTGGGAAAATTCACTAACACGAGCATAGCACCAAGGAGATGGTGCCAAACCGTTTATGTGAAAGCCATCCTTCTGATCCCACCACCAGGCCTCACCTGCAATGTGAGAACTGTAGTTCAACAGGAGATTTGGTGGGGACAGATCCAAACCATGTCCCTTCTAAAGGACTCACCTCCGAGCCGGGCGTGGTGGCTCACGCCTGTAACCCTAGCTCTTTGGGAGGCTGAGGTGGGTGGATCACCTGAGGTCAGGAGTTCAAGACCAGCCTGGCCATCATGGTGAAACCCCATCTTTTTTTAAAAAAAAAAAAAAAAAAAGGCCTCACCTCCAGTAGGAGGGAGAGAAAGGTTAATTAGCCATCGTAGTATTACTGTATAGTGATCATTGCAGAGCTAGGCATAGATGTGGCACAAAGAACTGTCACTTGTCTTTGGAGGAGAGATCAGAGGAGGAAATGGAACCCAACAATCTGTCTACCCCTCAGAGATGTTGGTAATTCTGCATGAAAAACCAGTTTAATAGCCGCTGCTTCTAATAAAAACAGCTAAGATTAGATGCTTACTCTGTCCTAAACATGGTATGTTCTCTCAATCCTTACATCAGCTTATTAAAATAGGTACTGTTGTCCCCATTTTATAGATGAGGAAATAAGGCTTAGAAGCCAGTGTGGGGCTTTTTTGCTGAATTAGCCTATCTTCCCAGATTGAGCTCCAGGGTTAGTGAGTCATGTATTCATTTAGTAAATCTTTTTTTTTTTTTTTTTTTTGAGACGGAGTTTCGCTCTTGTTACCCAGGCTGGAGTGCAATGGCACTATCTCGGCTCACCGCAACCTCCACCTCCTGGGTTCAAGCAATTCTCCTGCCTCACCCTCCCGAGTAGCTGGGACTACAGGCATGCACCACCATGCCCAGCTAATTTTTGTATTTTTGGTAGAGACGGGGTTTCACCATGTTGACCAGGATGGTCTCGATCTCTTGACCTCGTGATCCACCCGCCTCAGCCTCCCAAAGGGCTGGGATTATAGGCGTGAGCCACCGCACCCGGCCTTCATTTAGTAAATCTTTATAAAGCACCTATTATGTACCAGGTCCTGAATAGAAGGTAGTCCATAAAGTAGCTCTGGAGGCCGCCTTCGTGGTGCTTCCAGGCTGACAAGCCACTTTGAGGGTTTTTTCTCCAGGGTTCCAGCCTTTACTCTGATTTCCATCAGCAGTTGCCAGCACAGCTGTGGTGTGTGGAATCCTGGTGGAACCCGGACTTCCTCCCAGGCAGATGAAAGGAATGGGGGCAGAGATGGTGAGGGGAGGACAGACCTGAGATCAGGATGAGCTACTTTCCTATAATCCTGAGTGTCCATCCCGCGGCCTATGGATTTTCTGCAACTTATTCTATGTTAGTGCAGTCAGTCAGATAGTGCTTATGTATTGAATACCTCAAGATGACAACATTGAGCAGCTGTCAAGCAGAAGGCAGGGTCGTAGGCACTGTGTAAGTCTATCCATTTAATTCTCACAATAGCTCCCCTTTTAGGTAATTTTTACTATCCACAGAGAGATGGGATTGAGTAATTTACCCAAAACAAAGGCAAGCCTCAACCCAGATGATAACTGAGCCTGACTTCACTCTTGGGGTTTGTTTGTGATTTTTAATTTTAATTTTTCTAGATGGAGTTTCACTTTTGTTGCTCAGGCTGGAGTGCAGTGGCACGATCTTGGCTCACCACAACCTCTGCCTCCCAGGTTCAAGCGATTCTCCTGGCTCAGCCTCCCAAGTAGCTAGGATTACAGGCATGTGCCACCATGCCTGGCTAATTTTGTACTTTTAGGATAGACAGGGTTTCTCCATGTTGGTCAGGCTGGTCTCAAACTCCTAACCTCAGGTGATCCACCTGCCTTGGCCTCCCAAAGTGCTGGGATTACAGGTGTGAGCTACCGCACCTAGCCTATTTTTATTTATTATTAGTATTATTATTTTTTGAGACGAGGTCTTGCTCTTGTCACCCAGGCTGGAGTGCAATGGCATGATCTCGGCTCGCTGCAACCTCCATCTCCCAGGTTCAAATGATTCACCTCCCTCAGCCTCCTAAGTAGCTGGGATTACAGGTGCCTGCCACCACACCTGGCTAATTTTTTTTTTTTTAATTTTTAGTAGAGATAGAGTTTTGCCATGTTGGCCAGGCTGGCCTTGAATTCCTGACCTCATGATCTGCCTGCCTCAGCCTCCCAAAGTGCTGGGATTAGAGGCATGAGCCACCGTGCCTGGCCCCATTCATTGTTTAGTCAACAAATATTTATTGAGTTGTAGCTGTATGCCAGGCACTGCCATAATAAACAAGACAAAAATGCTTGCTCTCTGGGAGCTTATGTTCTAGTGGAGAGACAGCATGTGAGTAACCTAGATAATTTTGGATAGTAGCAGATACTATGAGGAAAGAAAAACATTGTAGTGGGATCTGGGATTGGGTGGCTGCACTGGAAGACACCATTCAGGCAAGACCCCTGAAGTTGACAGTGAGACTGAGGCCTAATCAGTGAGGAGTCAGCTGTGCCATGCTCTCGGGGAAGAATGTTCCAGAGAGAGAAAATGACAAATACAGAGAAAGCATGGGGTGGGAGGATTGGGATGTTTGAGGAACCACAAGCAGGCATTGTAGCTAGAGAGGGGAGTGAGATGAGGTTCAAGGGATGATTAGCGCCACACTGTTGGAAGAAGTTTGAACTGTATTATAAGTGCAGTAGGAAGCCATTCATGGGTGTTGAGCAGGGGTATGATGGAATCTGAAGTCAGTTCTCAAAAGACCACTCTGGCCCTACCATCCTCTTAAGTGCTCAGGCCGTAGACCTGGAAGACCCCATCTTGTCATAAACTCTCTATCCATGTGCGTCTCACCACCCTGCCCGATACTCTAGTCAGGACCTCTGTCATCTCTTGCCAGTGGTACAGCAGTAGCCCCTGAACTGGCCTCTCCCTCTTTCATTCTTCCAGACACATGCCACACTTTCCTGTCTATTCTTTCGGACACATGCCATACTTTCATTCTTCCAGACACATGCCACACTTTCCGAGCATCATTCTTCCAGACACATGCCACACTTTCCGGGCAGATCACTTGAGGTTGGGAGTTTGAGACCAGCCTGGCCAACATGACGAAAACTCTTCTCTACTAAAAACAACTCTGTGATGTTGTTTTCTGCCTGTTGATGTTCTGTCCTTTCACAGGTCAAGGTTTGGGAGGCTGAGGTGGGCAGATCACAAGGTCAGGAGTTCAAGACCAGTCTAACCAATATGGTGAAACCCGGTTTCTACTAAAAATACAAAAATTAGCTGGGCGTGATAGCACGTGCCTGTAATCCCAGCAACTCAGGAGGCTGAGGCAAGAGAATTGCTTGAACTGGGACCCAGGAGGAGGAGGAGGTTGCAGTGAGCCAAGATCGTGCCACAGCACTCCAGCCTGGGCTACAGAGTGAGACTCCGTCTCAAAAAGAAAAAAAAGTACACAGTTCAATGAGTTTTGGCAATTGTTTCCCAGGGATGAGGCCAAAGAGGGTTCCAAAAGTGAAACTGCTGAGACTAGAGTTTAGTACCAAACTGTTTTCCAAAATGATAGAAACAGGCCAGGCATGGTGGCTCATGCTTATAATCCCAGCACTTTGGGAGGCCGAGGCAGGCAGATCACTTGAGGTCAGGAGTTTGAGACCAGCCTGGCCAACATGATGAAACCTCTTCTCTATAAAAATATAAAAATTAGCTGGGTGTGGTGGTGGATACCTATAATTCTAGTTACTCATTTGAGACCAGCCTAGCCCACATGGTGAAACCCCGTCTCTACTAAAAATACAAAAAAATTATCTGGGCGTGGTGGTGGGCGCCTGTAATCCCAGCTACGTGGGAGGCTGAAGCAGGAGAATTGCTTGAACCTAGGAGGTGAAGGTTGCAGTGAGCTGAGATGGCACCACTGCACTCCAGCCTGGTGACAAAGCAAGACTCCGTATCAAAAAAAAAAAAAAAAGAAAAGTCCCCTCTTCTGTGAAGTCTTTACTGATTCCACACCAACCCCCTGTAACCGCTTCCTTGAACTGCATCTCTGGAGTTGCACCTGGCTAGGTTTCCCAGGGGTGAGGGCAAAGAAGTTTCCAAAAGTGAAAGTGCTGAGGCATAGAGTATAGTGCCAAACTGTTTTCCAAAATGGTAGAAACAGGCCAGACGCGGTGGCTCACGCCTGTAATCCCAGCACTTTGGGAGGCCGAGGCCGGCAGATCACTTGAAGTCAGGAGTTTGAGACCAGCCAGGCCAACATGATGAAACCTTCTCTATAAAAATAGAAAAATTAGCTGGCTGTGGTGTTGGGTGCTTATAATCCTAGCTACTCAAGAGGGTGAGGCGGGAGAATCACTTGAACCTAGAAAGCAGAGGTTACAGTGAACCAAGATTGTACCACTGCACTTCAGCCAGGGCGAGAGAGCGAGACTACGTCTCGAAAGTGAAATGGTAGAAACAATTCATCCTCCCACCAGCAGTGAATAAGAGTTCTGGTTGCCCTTGGCCCTCACCTGCATCAGTGTTGCTGGTTTGAATTGCAGCCATCCCGGCGGGAGGCCATGGCATCCCATTGTGCTGTCAGTTTGCAGTTGCTCTTGTTGTGCTTCCCCAGCCCTCTGGACCACCCTAATGGCCACTTACCACACAACGTAATAGTCACATGCTTCCACAGTGGATGAAGTGTCCCCAGCGTCTGACTGGCTGAAAGATCCCCTAAGCTCTGTCCCTTCCCTGTCCTTTTCCTCACAGGTGGTTTTTCCCCATCATCGGGCACATGGGCATCTGCACATCCACAGGAGTCATTCGGGACTTCGCAGGCCCCTACTTTGTCTCGGTGAGTCCCCATTGTGCTCCCCTGGAGGGTTCCAAGGTTTAAGTGGAAGGCTGTCCTGTCTTGCCTGCAGGCAGGCTTCCTGTCTCCCCAGACCAAGCAGAATGAAGATAACCCACAGTCCTGGCCCTGGCCCTCTGCCCCTCCCTCACCAGTGTTTGACCCCTTTCCCCCTTCTCTTGCCTCCAGGACAGGCCGGGAGGGCAGTGTGGCCAGAAGGATTCTTAAGTAACTGACCCAGCCCTTTGTCCCCACCCCTGGGGTACCAAGACATGGGTAGGGATTAGAGGCAAGAGTGGAGAGTCAGACCATCCAGGAACCACATCTCTGGACCTTCAGAAGGTGGGAGTCAAGGTGGGGGGACAGGGGAGGCTGATCCGGTTCCCTGGGTGTGGCCACAGAGAAGAGGGGGTGGGGCTTTAGAATGAACCAGCTGTGTTCTCAGGTCTGTTCCCTGGGGATGTGACCAAGACTGGTCCAGTGGGCTAGTCGCAGAGGAGCATGCATCATCCTGCTGTTCCCAGGTGTCAGAGGCTGGACTGAAGGGGTGTGGTAGCACCAACCTGTTTATATTAATAGTTGTCATGATCATCTTAACATGACAAAGGCCTGTCACTTTGCACTTAAAAATACTTTCACATCCATTACTTTTGTCATATATTTTTATGGTAATTAATCTTTGACCAGGTCTGTCAGCAGGGTCTCCCTGATCTGAACCCAGAGTCTGTCTCTGTGTAACTCCTGTACCCCAGGTCTAATTTGATGAGTCTAGGACTTCACTGCAGTGTCTCCCTCACAGGAAGCCCCTCTGGGCCCAGTGTCCCCTCCCTGCTCTGAATGCAGTCAGACTGCTGGGCACGGAGATGGGCTTCATATGGGCCACCACTGTTGAGTCGGAAGACCAGACCATGATGGAAACTTCCTGCTGCTCCTTAGAGATCAGAGAAGACTGATCACAAAACTTGGAGAAAATGAGGCCCAGAGAGAGCAAGAGAATTCCTGGGTGCCACACCAAGGGGCAGTGGCTGAATTGGGCAGTGGCTGAATTGGGCAGTGGCAGCTGGAGCCCCAAGTCTTTGGTCTCTGATGCAGTGCTCTATGCACTTGTGCCACACTGCCTTCTTCCTGCAGAAAAGCCACTGGCTCTTTAGATGCTATGCCAGCCTTGGGGCATGGCCCAGGCCCCACTTGTGACCACCCCTGACATTCCCTATTCTAAGTCACTGCACTTCAGCAGCCAACCCAGGTTTGTCCCCTGGCCTGAATATAAGTTCCTCACTGACCTCTGCTCTTGTCCCTCAACAGGAGGACAACATGGCCTTTGGAAAGCCTGCCAAGTAAGTGATGAACACCCATGTGACTGGCCCTAGAGGCAGGTTATTCCTGCCCCAGCGGCCCAGGCCTTCTAGAGCACAGCAGGAGCCAGCATGCTGAGGATAGAGTACTGGGGGAGGGACAGCCAGGGTCCACCAGAGCATGGCAGCCCCATACAGAGCATCTACTGCACCAGCCCCTGGCTAGGACCTTTACTCATAGACCTTCTGGGCCTTGCCACAGCTCTTCAGGTTTGTGCTTTCAACTCTATGGCAGGGGTGAGGAAAGGAAAGGGACTTGGTCAAGGTCACACAGTTAGGAAGTGGCAGAACTGGGACTCACACTCAGGTCTATCTCCCTCCAGACTCACTTTCCTGCCCTTTGGGAGCAAGTGAGCTGTGGAAGGTAGAGGAGTGGCATTGTTTGGACCTCTGCTGGAAAGTGCTAGTTAGAGAGAATAAAAACAGTTAAGCCTGCTGGGAGCTATTGCTGGTTTGGTTTGGGATGTTTGGTCTTCATCTTTACAGCCTGGGTGCCCACTTCAGCTGTGGGCCTGGTGACGGTGCCTCAGTCATCAGTGTCCTCAGGTGACCTGTTGCCCAAGGCTGCACTGGAGGAAGGACTGGGCCGAGGAGGAGTTGGTTTCCCACACAGCCGAGATGCCCTGGAACAGAGCTTCCTCAGGCAGGTGGCAGTGTAGTCCAGGAGTCTCTGGGCCACCAGGTGTTCATTGCCAGGCTGCTTTTCAAGGACATTTTTAATGGCACCATTTTCCAAGCTGTAGCCCCTAAATGGCCCCATGGTCTCTAGACTCCTCCACCAAGCCATTTCCCTACATGGCAGCCAGGGGGCACCCAGACCTCCCAGCTCTCCCAGGCCTGAGACCCACCGGGCACTCTGTTGCTTGGAACAGCAGTTCTCACCCACCTTCAGGTTTATGGGCTTTAGTGCCATCAGCTTCCCTCTCATTCAGCCTGGCAAGCTACATGGGAGACTGGGGGAGAGTGCTTGCTGCTGAGTAAACTCCTCGTGTGATGTGGCCCCACCTGCATCGCCAGCCTCCACTGCCAGCATTCCATTACCGTGTTTCTCCTTCCACAGTCTCCAGGAGGGCTCAATCACTTCTGTTCTGGGACACACTGCACAGTTTTATGCCTCTCACTTTAAGTTGTTCCCTCAGCTGGGAATTCACAACTCTTCTTTCTATGCCTGTCTAACCCTCTTCCTTCAGACCAGACCCAGGTGTCACCTCCAGGAAGCCTTCTCACACCGCTTCTTAGTCCGTTCTGGCTGCCATAACAAAATGTCATCGACTGGGTATTTTAGAAACAACAGAAATGTATCTCACAGTTCTGAAGACTGGACAATCCTAGTGCAGGTGCTGGTAGAGTCAGTGTCTAGCGAGGGCCTGAGGTGCCTTCCCACTGTGTCCCCAAATGGTGGAGGCGGTGAGAGGTCTCCCTCGGGCCTCTTTTATAAGGACACTGTTCCCATTCATGAGGGCTAATCACCCTCTTGGTCCTAATCACCCCATGACCTAATCACCTCCCAAAGGCCCCACCTCCTCATAACATCATCACCTTAGGGGGTAATATTTCAACATATGAACTTGACAGGGACACAGACTTTCAGAGCTTTCAGGATCCCCCGTGGCACCAAGCACCTCACCCTGTGTCACAGTTGTCTGCTACACAACACTTGCCCCAGATCTGGCTCCCTGCACACCTTGACACCCAGCTCAGGCCCAGGCACAGGACAGGCCTCAAAGGTCATGCTTAGAGCCGAGGGCACAAGGGAGCTGAGCCAGCGTCCAGAGCCCTTTTCTCCCCCCAGGTACTGGAAGTTGGACCCTGCTCAGGTCTATGCTAGCGGGCCCAACGCATGGGACACGGCTGTGCACGACGCCTCTGAGGAGTACAAGCACCGCATGGTAGGTGGACTGGGGTGGCGCCAGCACTCCCCAGGCGGGGACCAGGGAGGAGGCTCCCCAACAGCTTGCCCTGACTAGCCCTTCCGGTGCCTCCAGCACAATCTCTGCTGTGACAACTGCCACTCGCACGTGGCATTGGCCCTGAATCTGATGCGCTACAACAATAGCACCAACTGGAACATGGTGACGCTCTGCTTCTTCTGCCTGCTCTATGGGAAGTACGTCAGGTGAGCTGCCCTCCTGCCCGCCCACCTACATGCTGCCCAGGGGCTGCTCTCCCAAGGATCCTAGAAAGACCATTCCTGACACCCTTCAGTCAGCCGGGACAGCTGGAATAGATGCCAGTTGGAGCCGTGGTGGCTCTAGAGTAGCGAGCTGAGGGCCTGGTGGAGAGGGAGGTGGCTGTGCTGGTCCAGCTCCACCTGGGCCCCAGGTGCAGCTCTGTCACCTGCCCGCCGTGAGACTGTGGGTGGCTGCCTTGGCCTCTCTGAGCCACAGCTGTCCTTGGTGAAATGCAGGCAATGATTCTGGCTCCTCAGGGAAGCTTCTACAGATTCCTGTGCTCCAGTGAAGCGAACAGATAGATCCTCACAGAATGACTGCCCCCACAGGTCCCTTCCCAGGCAGAGAGGTTGAGTGAGTCACCCACGGTCCCCACAGCATGGCCACAGCAGAGCCCAGACTCATGATCCAGCATAGGCTGGTGCTGTTGTGGCCGCCTCTCCAAGCTTTCCTCTCAGCCATGTTCATCATTCAGAGCTTCTGAAAAGAAGAGTTTTAGGGGTATTTTTAAGTCCTGCAGGGCTTTTAGAAGTCCCCTGAGAATAACTGGTCACACAGAGGTTGAATCCAGGCCCCTGGCTCCCAGCAGCTTGGTTGCAGCCACAACACTGCTGACCCTTGCTGGCCCCAAGGCCTCCCAGTAGTCCCCATTATGAGGGCCGTGGCAGCAGGCACACGTGGCTTCCACACCCAAACTGCAGTTCCTGGTCCTCTTGCTGGAGACTTCACCCTAGAGGTGGGTGGCTATAGATAGAGCCAGTGAGGCCTAGAAACAGCAAGCATGTCTTCTATTCCCAACCAGTGAGGTGTCAGTAAATCTCCACCAGGAATGTGGAACAGCCCCTGCCCAGGACCATAGCTGCTGATCCCCCATAGTGGGCACCAGGCCCAGCCTGCTCCCTTGATTGGCCAAGTTTGGGGTGAGGGGGTGGGTACAGGGTTTTCCTTAGGGATTGCAGCCTCTTCGGGGTCTATGGGCGCACAGGGCTCTGGGCCCCACGCCTGCTCAATGGACCCCACCCACCTGTGCTCTCTCCTTTCTCTCTGTCAGCGTCGGGGCTTTCGTGAAGACCTGGCTGCCCTTCATCCTTCTCCTGGGCATCATCCTCACTGTCAGTCTGGTCTTTAACCTCCGGTGATGGCTGTCCATTGCCCTGCACCCACCAAGGTCCTGAGGAAACAGCTGCCATTCCCTTTTGGTTCCAGATTTTTTTCTCCTCACCCCAGAAGGCAGGGTTGGGCCTGCTGTTGTGTACCGGGCGTTGGGGCTGGCAGGATGCAAGGGTTGAGGACCAGCATGAGGCGAAGTTTGCACCTCTCAGAAGCACCCTGTCCCTTCCTCTCCAGGCCTGTGACTCTGGCCCTGGAGGCCCTCTTTGTTCCTCTGTTGAAAGGCTTTGGCTTTCCTCTGTAGAGCTGCTCCTGTCACTCCCTGCTGGGCTCCTGCCTCAGCCTGGCGCCCAGTACAGGGAGGGGAGGGCATTTAGGCTCACCTAACAAGGTGCCCTGGGACCAGAGCTGGATTGGGAGCCTGTCCTGCATTAGCTCTGGTCCCAGCATAGTGTGAGGTACACTTAGGAGTCTCTATAAGTGAAGCTGCCCTGGAGCCTTCCCCACTGGCCTCTAGAATGGTCCAGGGGGGCTGGCTGGGCCCCTTTGTCAGACTTCTGCTGGCAGCTACCCAGGGGACATGTGTGCCCATTTGACATCCTCCAACCCATACAGCTCCCTCTTCACTCTCCCAGGGCCTCCCAGTATTGGGCCCATCTCCCTTTGCAGTTTGGAGCTGGAGAGGTGAGTAGAGGTGACAAGCGCCAGAGTGACCCTGTAGAGAGAGCAGTGTAGACAGCTCAGCCCCAGCCCCAGGTATGGGCCTCACACCGGTGATGGCTCCCCTGGGTCCAAGATATGCTGATGATGGCACCCCCGGGTGGCCTGCCAGCACAACCAGTGCCATCAGGGAGCTGGAGGGGCTGTCCCCCACCTGACTCCAGCTCCCCCTTTTTTCTCATTGTCACCAAGGCCCTGTGCCACCTGCCTCGCACCCCTGCTCCTTGGATTCCTTTGGGAAGGGCTCCCTGGGCAGGACAATAAAGAGTTTTGGCTCCAGTTGCTGCCCTGCCATTGTTTTCTCCCTCTCTGGGCCCCCCTTGCCCCTCAGCTCATAGTGTCTTGGTATTCTTGGGACCCTCTGCCCCTTGACAAGGGTCTGGTTGCCTGCGCCATAGTTGAGTCTGTGTCCAGTGCTTGGAGCCATCAGCATCCCTCAGGTATATCCCATCCCTGCTCAGTCGGGAATTCCCTGCCATTCTACATCCCCCATTCCAAAGCTTTCCCCTTGAGGCAGGTGAGCATTGAAACCCTTCCATCGTCTTTGTTGGAAAGGACTTGTAGGATTGGGGTTAGGGCTGAGTAGGGCCTCCACTGCCGTCCCCACCGCCCCTAGGAGTGCAGAGTTAGGGATGAGCCAAGAGTATGGCCAGCCTCTGGCCCCTGTATCCATCCAGCCCTCTCCTGCCTCCGATCCTTTGTTCTTCACCGTCCCCCTCATGGTGGCCCTGCCTAACCAAGGCCCAGCTTAAAAGCCACTTCCTCCCTGAACCCTTTCCCAACCCTGCCCATGCATCACTTCAGTTGAATTAGCCAAGGATTTGGTCTCTGTCCTGAAGGTGGCCCTGAGGACATGCTCTAGCAGCTGGCCATGGGGTCCTGGGCCAGGCATCTGCCAGCTCACCCCAGACCCTGCAGTGCTGTGGTCTCCAAGCCTGGGATTTCTCCAGGGCAAGGCAAAGGTGCCTCCTCCCCACTTTGGAGCAATTCCATTTTCTTTGCTTTTTTCTTTTTGAGACAGAGTTTCGCTCTGTCACCCAGGCTGGAGTGCAGTGGCACGACCTCGATTCATTGCAACGTCTGCCTCCCAAGTTCAAGTGATTCTCATGCCTCAGAGTCCCGAATAGCTGGGATTACAGGTGCCTGCCGCCATGCCTGGCTAATTTTTGTATTTTTAGGAGAGACGGGGTTTTACCATGTTGGCCAGGCTGATCTTGAACTCCAGGTGATCCACCCGCCTCAGCCTCCCAAAGTGCTGGGATTACAGGCATGAGCCACTACACCTGGCCCCAGCAATTCCGTTTTCAAAAATGTGTTTTGCGTATTGGGTCCATCCGAGAGTTGGTTAAGGGGGACAAATTCAGTACTGAAGACAGCCAAAGCAGAATAGATAGAAAAATGGTTTAAGGCGCGTGTTAGCCTAGCAGAATTTAAAATTTGCCTTGGGGAAACAGGACATAAAATTGTACCATAGAAGTCACCAACAAGGTCAGCCACAGTGTCAAACACCTGTAATCCCAGCCCTTTGGGAGGCCAAGGCTGGAGGACAGAGGGAGCCCAAAATTTAAGACCAGTCTGGGCAACAAAGTGAGACCCCATCTCTACAAAAAATAAAATTAGCTGGGTGTGATGGTGGTTACCTGCAGCCCCAGCTACTCAGGAGGCTGAAGAGGGAGGATTGCTTGAGCCCAGGAGGTCAAGGGTGACAGAGCAAGGCCCCATCACTTTAAAAAAAAAGTCACCAACAGTTAGCAAAGGCTTACTCTGTGCTAGGCCTTGTAATAAAATATCATCTTAGCCTCACAACAGCCCTACAACAAGGTAGGTGCCATCATCCCATTTTACAGATGAAGAAGTAAGCAGAGAAGTAAAGTGATTTGCTCCAGGTCACAGAGGTAGGAACAGTGGAACTTTGGTTGAAACCTGGCAGCTGGGCTCCAGAGCCCCACTCAGAGCCACCTTGTGCAATGGCCTCACTGGAGCGCAGGAGTGAAAATGAGAGGTGCTGTGATGCGAAAGTAGAATGGAAGCTCTCCTTCCTGCAGCAGGCCCCTGAGATGGCTATTGTCCCCTGCCCCCTTCATAAAGGAAGAGAGTGAGGGATTGTCATTGATCCCAGGCTACAAGGGAACCGTGTGGCAGATTTTAACCCAGATCTGCTGGCCTCTAGGACCCTGCCTCTTAACGGAGGGACGTTGCCTAGAGACTGGCTGCAGCGCAGGAGCACTGAACTCTGGAGGAGGCTGAGCTAGTCCTGGAGCTGGGGAAAAGCATTCCCGCAGGGGGCACAGAAAGCCCAGGGGTGTTGAGGGGACAGGAAATAGTCTATAGCTAAGGGTCTGCGGGTATATGTGAGGAAGGGAGAGAGCCAGAGTTAGGGCAGCAATCCCAAGAAATCCCAGGCTTGGAGACCACAACAGTGCAGGGTCTGGGGTGAGCTGGCACAGCTGAGGGCCAGGCTCTCCTGGGAAGTGGTGAGGCTTCCGTCTCAGGACATGTCTAAAGGAAGCTGGACTAGTTTGGAATTGTGTGAATGGGCCCAAGGGATGGCCTGGCTGTCTGCTGGCAGCTCCAAACCAGAGGATGACAAAAGTATATTCAAAAGCTGTGCAGCAAAGGGCCGGAGGGGCTGGGTGTGGCCACAAGGAGGTGGGAGAAGAGGAAGCTTTGAGCAGGGACTGAGACCTGGGCAGGGGGAGGACGGCTTGAGCGAAGTGTGGACAGCACCTGGAGGTGGCAGGAAGCAGCAGGAGGCCAGGGGCCAGGACGATGGGGGCTGGTTACAGAGGAGGAAACTTGGAAATAGGTTTCAGGTGGGGAAGAGGCCAGATGAATGCAGGTTGAGACATAGCAGGAGAGATGTCTGGAAATACCAGTGTCAGGGAGTCACAGCTACAGGAAGGACAGGAGGCAGAGAAAGGAAGGGAAATTTAGAAACCCAAAGAGCAGACAAAGCTGTTTCATGCCTTCCAGGAGGGAGGGCTGCTGAGGTGGGAGGGGGCAGAGAAACATCCTTGGGAGGGGTGCCAGGACCAGGATGGCAGGAAGGGGTGAGGATGCTGTTGACCACTCTCCATTTTGAGTACCTTAATGAAGGTGGCAGCATCACAGTGATGGTCCCACAGTGGCTGCTTAATGAGTACTGCAAGTGTGGGTGCATAAATGCATTAATTAGGAGTCTGTGGGAGGCTGGGCAAGGTGGCTCACACCTGTAATCCCAACACTTTGGTAGGCTGAGGCAGGCAGATTACCTGAGGCCAGGAGTTTGAGACCAGCCTGGCCAACATGGTGAAACTCCGTCTCTACTCAAAATACAAAAATTAGCCGGGCACGGTCGCAGGCACTAGTTAGTCTCAGCTACTCGGGAGGCTGAGGAGGGAGAATCACTTGAACCCGGGAGGCAGAGGGTGCAGTGAGGCAAGATCATGCCAATG
>NW_016107402.1:5110820-5115545 GCF_001604975.1 Cebus imitator
AAAAAAAAAAAAAAAAAAAACAGAAAAAGAAAAATAAGGTTAACTTGCAAAAAACAAGTAGGGAAGCCTCCACCGTGGGCTGGGGTGGAGGAGGGGCCCTCTGTCTCTCAGTGGTGGTGGGAGCCGGTTCTGATGAGGGGAAGGAAGAGTGAGTTTTTTTGTTTGTTTTTTTCTGAGATAGAGTCTTGCTCTGTTGCCCAAGCTGGAGTGCAGTGTTGAGATCTCTGCTCACTGCAGCTTCCACCTCCAGGGTTCAAGCGATTCTCCTGCCTCAGCCTCCCAAGTAGCTGGGACTACAGGCACCCACCACCATGCCCAGCTAATTTTTGTATTTTGAGTGGAGATGGGGTTTCACCATGTCCAGGCTGGTCTCAAACTCCTATTCTCAAGTGATCCGCCTACCTCAACCTCTCAAAAGTGCTGGCATTACAGGCATGAGCCACCGCGCCCAGACTGGTTTTGCTTAGAATCCACCCCTTGCCCCACCTCTCCCAGCGGTCTATGAGGAGCCCTCTAATCTTTAATCCATGGCCCTAGGTTCACGGGAGGGGGTTGGGGCAGAATAGGCCATGGGAAATGAAGTGGACTTGGAAATAGTCAGAAAGCTTTGGTGTGGCCTCTTGTGCCCAAGATAACCCAGGAGGTTCCTGGTCCTGAAGCCAATGGAATCTAGGGCCCAAACCTTCTTGTCTCAGTGTGGGCAAAATCTAGGTGTAGAATGGGGTGTTCGGGGGGCTCCCCATAGACAGAGGGTGTGAGACCTTCACCTTGGCACTGGAAGAGTTCAGGCCTCCTCAAACAAATGGGGCCCAGGATGGTAGAGGCAACAGAGGGCTGCTCTGCTGTGGCCAGCACGTCCCAGAGGTACATGTGGACATGGAGGGCAGTGGTTGCTGAAAAATGGCCATGGGCATTGGACTCTGCTGGAGTGGGGACACCTGGCACCGACTATGCCAGCCTGCACCAGGCACTTTCACTTCCCTTAGAATAGGCCCCTTACACTCTGCTCCCCACAGTTTGCATCAGAAGAAATGGAAGAGACCTACTTAAGGTCACACACCCAGTGGCAGAGCAGGGACCCTGCGCAGGGTGGTCTGACAGCAAAGGCTGCAATCCTTCCTTCCCCTTGGTGCTGAAAAAGAAAGGTTTCTAACTTGCTTTCAAAGCGAGTTCCTATCAGCTTCATTGTGGGCAGGGTGGGGCTGCTACACATTCTGCAGAGTGGCTGGGGCCAAGCCTGGCCTCTCTAGTCGGTGGGGGTGCACCCCGGGGCGCTGGGAGTCCAGGCCCGGTTTTGCATCAGGCCCTGCCGAGGTGTTTCCTCCTCCTCAGTGTGGGGCAGCTGCTGGCTGGGGTGCCTGTTGAGTCAGCCTTCTTCCCTCACAGCTCTTCTCCCAGTCCCTGAAACTCGGCTGCCAGGGGAGCTGGAACCACCTACGAAGGTGTCCTCCCTACAGGTAATACATGTCGGTGCCAGGGTCCCCTGCCAGGGTCCGGAGATGCAGGCACTGCCACCTGGTATCCTGAGCACCCTCTAGCACCTTGGGGTTGGGGGAGGTGGGTGCATGTCTGGGATTAGAACAGCCAGACAGATGGACAGACCCTCCTCTTGACCAATGGATCTGTCCCACGATGTTGAAACAGCAGGGAAGACCAGACACTTGATTCTGCCTCTGGCAGGAGAGGGGATTTCAGGGAGGGGTCGCTGCTGGGGACGCTGGGCTCTGATGTCCATGGCCCAGCCCAGGCCGGCCTGCAGGACAGAGATAGTCTCAGTTCTGCCAAACGTTTTCCTTCTTCCATCCACACTCAGACACACACACCTGGTGACCCCCAAGGCACCTGGGGACACCCCACAGCACATAGCCCAGTCACATGAACAGCACAGGAGGAAATACACAATGCACACTTCACACACCCCACATGGTGCTAACACCCAGAAAGTCACTGAACACACTACACCAACAATATAGTCACCACACAGCATCGCACTGCAGCAAGACACAGACACACTCGCACAGCAACTCCACAGCACACAGACCCATGCAACACAGACATGCCAGGCAGACTCGGACCCACACAGCCACACCACATGGCACAGAGAGGGACGTGGGCTCACACCCCAATCCACAGGGGAGCCCGAACTGTGCGTTTGCAAGACCCACACCTTGGCCATAGAAGTTCAGGGCGGGGGCCGGGCGCGGTGGCTCAAGCCTGTAATCCCAGCACTTTGGGAGGCCGAGGCGGGTGGATCACGAGGTCAAGAGATCGAGACCATCCTGGTCAACATGGTGAAACCCCGTCTCTACTAAAAATACAAAAAATTAGCTGGGCATGGTGGCACGTGCCTGTAATCCCAGCTACTCAGGAGGCTGAGGCAGGAGAATTGCCTGAACCCAGGAGGCGGAGGTTGCGGTGAGCCGAGATCACGCCATTGCACTCCAGCCTGGGTAACAAGAGCGAAACTACGTCTCCAAAAAAAAAAAAAGTTCAGGGCAACTGCTGCTGTCGAGCACACAGGTATTCACAGAGTGAATGTACACAGTACAGCCTTGCAGAAGGCTTTGGCTCCTGAGGGTGTCAAGAGGGATCGCTGGGGCTCGGCAACTGACTCAGCTGGAAGGGGACAGAGCATAATAGGTGGCAGACACAAGCAGGGACCTGCCTGCCCAGCTGCTTTCCCAGCCCCACCTGGAGCCCTGGCATAGAGGGGGCGGGGAAGAGAGGAGAAGCCACCCAGTGGGCTCAGGACATAGCCCTGGCCAAGTCATGGGCCCCTTGCCACGTCTCCGTGCCCCTCAATGCTGGACAAATGTTTTCTTTCCGGAGTCAGTGGTAGGAGAGTGGTACTTGTGCCAGCCTAGGTCTCCACTGCCAGGACCCCAGCCTGGTCTCAGGAGAGCCATGTGGCCAGAGCAAAGGGGCCTGGTGGCTCCAGGCAAGAGGGCAGGGCTGGTGGCAGGGGCATCCCTGGGTTGGAGGCCTCCGTGGGAGTGGGTGCGGCAGTTACCTCGGGGGAGGAAGTTGGGGGTGTGGGCTGAAGAGGAGGTTGCCTCAGACAGGAAGGCCAAATGGGCCAGGGCAGGGTGGAGGTGAAAGGTGGCGGGAGGGGACCCAGGCTATGAGGTTCCTGGGGCTGGGGGGTGAGCAGGGGTGTGTGTGTGTGTCTGTGTGTCTAGGTGGGTGGTTGTATGCATGCAATCCCATGTGTGTGCAGGCATATTTCTGCATTTAATTAATCAAACTTTTACCAACCATCTGTTGTGTGCAAAATACCGGCTCTGAGGGTGACTCCCTCTCCCTGCCTCCAAGGAGCTCACAACCCAGTTAGCTGGGCAATGTGTGTGTGCAAAGTCTATGTGATTTTTGTTTATGTACATCTTTATCGAGGGACATATTTGTCCCCAGACTTATTCATATATAGGTGAGCCCATCCGGGTGGGCCAATCCCCCTTGCTGTGCACATGCTGTATGCAGGTTTATTTGTTTGTTTTGAGATGGAGTCTCACTCTGTCACCCAGGCTGGATTGCAGTGGTGTGATCTCAGCTCACTACAACCTCCACCTCCCAGGCTCAGGTGATTCTCCTGCCTCAGCTTCCTGAGTAGCTGGAATTACAGGCATGTGCCACCACACCCAGCTAATTTTTGCATTTTTAGTAGAGATGGGGGTTTTGCCATGTTGGCCAGGCTGGTCTCGAACTCCTGACCTCAGGTGATCCTCCTGCCTCCGCCTCCCAAAATGTTGGGATTCCAGGCATGAGCCACCGCACCTGGCCGCTGTGTGCAGGTTTAAGAATGTGTGTGCATGAGTCCTGGGCATGGGTCCGGGTTGGTGTCTGCAGAGGGCCCTTTGTGGGGGAACAGCTGTGTGTGTGCCTGTCATTATGCAGGCGTTAGTGTGCATGTGGGACTGTATCTGTGCCTACATGGATGCACGTGTGCACATGTGCTTTGTGTTCCATCGCTGCAGTTCTGTGTGGCCCTACCTCAGGGTGTGTGCATGTGTGTCTCTGTGTTGCTTCTGCTGTGCCCCTGTGTGTGTCCATGGGCCCGTGTATGCATCTGTGCATGAGTACCTCTCACCCCACCTTGAGCTCAGCTGTCCTGGAATGGCAACCCACCCATACTGGGGCAAGTGTTTGGGGGAAAAAAGGACTATTGGCTCCAAGATATGCCAAGTATTTATGCAGGGCTTGACCAGACCCTCCGTCTTCCCCCAGGAAGATACGTGTGCCCAGCTGGGGCACAGCCCCAGCTGATGCCCCAGAGGGGCCACTCATCTCAAGAGGGGCTTTGGGCTCTGCCCTCTCTCCCCATGGCGCATGGGCCAAAGGCTGAGCCTGAAGGACTGTTGGACCTCAGCTTCCTGACAGAGGAGGAGCAGGAGGCCATTGCTGGTGTCCTCCAACGAGATGCCCGCCTGCGCCAGCTGGAGGAGGGGCGCATCAGGTGAGGCAGGGCAGACCCTTGCCAGGGAGCACCGAGAGGCTTGAGTGGCCCCCACCCTGCTCCCTGCCGACACGCTGCCTGTCAGGTGTCTTCGTGGTTCTTGGTTTCGCCCTTTAGTCTCCTCTCCTCTGACCCTGGCCAGCTCACAGCTCGTCACTTCTCCAGGGGTGACTGCACCAGCTTTCTCACCAGCCTCTCTGCCTCCAGTCTTGCCTCTTGAGCCCACTTCCTGCAGCTCCCCAGATCAGTCCTTTTTTTTTTTTTTTTTTTTTTTT
>NW_016107402.1:5115585-5138049 GCF_001604975.1 Cebus imitator
TTTCTGAGAGTTTCATTTTTTTCAGCTCACTGCAACCTCTGCCCCCTGGGTTCAAGTGGGCTGTACCTCATGTTGTGTGCATGTGTGTCTCTGTGCTGCTTCTCCTGCCACAGCAGGAGTAGCTGGGATTACAGGCGCATGCCACCACTGCCCAGCTAAATTTTGTATTTTTAGTAGAGATGGGGTTTCCCCATGTTCAGGCTGGTCTCAAACTCCTGACTTCAGATGATCCCAAAGTGCCAGGGTTACAGACGTGAGCCACCGCACCCAGGCAGATCTGTCCTTAATATCCCTGCTGAAACTTCCCTTGGCTCCCCAGCCTCTAGTGTCAAGGGCAAGCTCCCAGGAGGTCCACTGGGCCTCCCTGGTGGGTCCTTGCCAGCCCCCACCATCTCCTCTTCCACTGTAACCCCTGCCCGACACATACATAAAATGACCCCTCTAGCCACTCAGGTGCTCCCCAGCCCCTGACACACCCTTCACTTCTATGCCTGTGCTGGTACTTCTTCCTGGAAGAGCGCAGTGGTAGAAGAGCATGGGTGTTACAAGCAATGTTTAGGGACAAACACTTCCTAGCTATGTAGCCTTGGGCAACTCACCTGACCTCCTCGAGTACCACGCTCCTCGCCTGAAAAATGGGGCTAAGGAGTCCTACTTCACTGATTTAAGAGAAATCGGACAGGCACAGTGGAGATGTCTATAATCCCAGCACTTTGGGAGGTAGAGACGGGAGGATTGCTTGAGCCCAGGAATTCAAGATCAGCCTGGGCAACACAGTGAGACTCCATTTCTACAAAATATAAAAAATTAGCCTGGCATGGTGTTATGTGCCTGTAGTCCCAGCTATTCAGGAGCTGAGGTGAGAGGATTGTTTGAACCCAGGAGGTTAGGCTGCAGTGAGCTGTGATCATGCCACTGCACTCCAGCCTGGGCAACAGAGTGAGACCCTGTCTCAAAAAAAAAAATAATAAAAAGTATAATAATTGTTATCCTTCTCTACATGGAGAATTCCAATTTGTCTTTTAAGAAGCAATTCAAGGCTGGGCATGGTGGCTCATGCCTGTAATCCTAACATTTTGGGAGGCTTAGGCAGGTGGATGACTTGAGTCTAGGAGTTAGAGACCAGCCTGGGCAACATAGAAAAGCCCCATCTCTACAAAAAAATACAAAAATTAGCCGGGCATGGTGGCATGGGCCTGTAGTTCCAGCTACTCGGGAGGCTGAGGTGGGAGGATCACTTGAGCCTGGGAGATGAAGGTTGCAGTGAGCTGAGACTGTGCCACAGCACTCCAGCCTGGGCATAGAGGGAGACCCCATTTCAAAATAAGTAAATAAATAAACAAAGGCTATTCAAATGTTACCTCCTCTGGGAGGCCCTCCTGGATTCTCACAGGCTCTTCTGTCACATCATCTAGCTCACTATAGTGTATTTGTCTCTTCTAGACTTGGTCTCCCCAGCAGCCTGAGCTCCTCCATAGCACACATCAAATCTGACTTGCTATTGGGTCCCTGGCCCCTGGTCCCAAGCCTGGTACCATGTGGGTGGTGGGAATGTTGCTTGGATGAGTCATGATAGCCACACCCTCCCCCTTCCTCCAGCAAGCTCCGGGCCTCACTGGCAGACCCCAGGCAGCTGAAGATCCTGACAGGGGACTGGTTCCAGGAAGCACGCTCCCAGCGGCATCACAATGCCCACTTCGGCTCTGACCTTGTTCGAGCCTCAATGCGCAGGAAGAAGAGCTCCAGGGGTGAGAGGAGATCCTCCCGCCAGGGCAAGCCATGTGCCATCCAGGGCACTGGCTGTATATGGACAGGGAGAGAGGGCCCAGGGCTCCAGTCCTGGCTGCCCCCAGTACTGTGTGTCTTTGAGTGGTCAATGCCCCTCCGTGGGCATGGGGTGGGTGGGCATCTCCAGGGCCTCTCCTGAGTCACAGCCAGGCTTCCTGAACATGGGGGTTCACAGAACTTCTCACCTGCCCCCAGGAGACCAGGCTCCAGGCAGCGACGGGGAGGCCGAGGCTGCTGTGAAAGAGAAGGAAGATGTGCCAGAGCCCAGGTGAGGAGAGGTCTCAGGGAGGGGGGACCATGCCCAGCAGTCACCAGGGTCCCTCCCTCTGAGAGTGTCCTCTCCCTACTCCTAGGCTCTCCATTGATGAGGCCCCCCAGGAGAGGCTCAGGGAGACTGAGGTAAGAGCGAATGAGCCAATGTGTGAGTCCAGTGTCCCTGGAGAGGAGGTGGAATGTGCAGGGGGCAAGGGAGAAAGGTCCCAGCCTGGGAATGGGGAGACCCTGGACATGTCCTTTCCTGTGTCTGCGCCTCAGCATCTCCTGGGTCGAACAGTGGTATGAACCTCTGAGGGAACTTCTGAATCTGGCTATTAGGGGTGAAGTGGGGCCGGACGCGGTGGCTCTCACCTGTAATCCCAGCACTTTGGGAGGTTGAGGCAGGAGGATCGCTTAAGCCCAGAAGTTCAAGACCAGCCTGGACAACATAGCAAAATGCCCCCCATCTCTATAAAAAATTAACAAAAGGATGGGCGCAGTGACTCACACTTGTAATCCCAGCACTTTGGGAGGCCAAGGCAGGCAGATAACCTGAGGTCGGGAGTTGGAGACCAGCCTGACCAACGTGGAGAAACCCCATCTCTACTAAAAATACAAAATTAGCCAGGCGTGGTGGCACAAGAGGCGGAGGCAGGAGAATCGCTTGAACCCAGGAGGTGGAGGTTGCAGTGAGCTGAGATGGCACCATTGCGATCTGGGCAACAAGATCGAAACTCCATCTCAAAAAAAAAAAAAAAAAAGTTGTTTACCAATGGGTCAGTATTAAAGAAAATAAAAAAAGGAGTGAGGAGGGACTGGGCTGGCAGAGGTGGAGGACTCGGGTATGAATGCCTCCACCAATGGGAGCAGTGAGTCAAGCAGCACAAGCCCTGCGGGGTGGGCTGTGAAGCACAGGTCCCATGGCTTCTGCAGCTGGCTGCCAGCCCTGCCCTAGTACTGCTCTAAACCTGAAACTGGGGTAGTTTCAGGAGCCTGTGACCTCTGACCCCAACTTGACCTTTGACCCCTTCCTTACCAGCCCCTCCACTATGAACTCTATCCCTTCATTCCTTCAGGGACCTGATTTCCCATTGCCTTATGTCCCTCTTAAGGCTTCAGATCCTGAGGAGGCGTCCCAGGCCCAGGAAGGTGAGTGGGAGCACCTGTTGGGGAGCACGGAGATGTTTCGGGGGTCAGAGGCAGCTCTAAGGGGCCCCAAGCACCTCTGTTGACCCTCCTCCCGCCACTCCCACCCCACATCGGAGACGGGGACGATCCCAGGACAGCACCGGGGCCTTAATCTGCAGCTCGCTGGGGTTGTAAACCTGTTCCTCCAAATTTGCTTAGGGGCGGGCAGGAGAGGGTTCACTCAGCATCTCGTGCCCCACCCCAGGCCCTGGCCAAGGGGACCTGCAGAGCTGTGTCGAGAAGGCGGACCCGGAGCCGGAGCCCGCGTCGGGGGGAGAGCCGGAGCCCGGGCCCCTGCAAGCCCAGGTAGGCGGGAGTGGCCCGCGGCTGCTCTCAAGACCCGGAGCGGATTCCGGGCGGGGAGCGCTCCAGCCCAGGCCTGCGAGCAGCCCGCGACCCAGGGCTCTCGGGGCAGGGGCGGGGAAAGAAGGGGCTCCCCGTCATTTGCCCCCTCTGCAGGCCAGGGCCGCATCCCAGATCCTGGAGAACGGGGAGGAGGCCCCGGGGTCCGACCCCTCACTCAACTGCATGCTCAGCAGCAGCTCCTCCGTGTCCAGCCTTAACTCCTCCAAGGTGAGGCAGGAGGGAGGGGGCCCGGGCGGCGGGGGAGGTGGACACGCCTCGACGCGTAGCCCCTGCCAGCTCCTCCCTCGCCGTGGGACCCAACGCTGCAGACCCCCGGCATGCCACCCATGACCCGGGTCTGAACCCTCCGCGCTTCCCCCACGGGCCCCGACGTGAGCCCTGCGAGTGGCCCTGATTCCCACCCACTCCCGCCCGCAGCTGAGCGGCAGCCAGATGAGCCTGTCCGGCGAGGCGGAGGCGGTGCAGGTGCGCGGCTCAGTGCACTTCGCGCTGCACTACGAGCCGGGCACTGCCGAGCTGCGCGTGCACGTGATCCAGTGCCAGGGCCTGGCTGCCGCCCGGCGCCGCCGCTCCGACCCGTGAGTGCCCGGCCCGCCAAGCGAGGCGCGGCTGTCTCTTCCAAGCGCACCATTCACAGGGTCTCGGCCTCCTCGTCCTAATCTTCAAAATGGGAACAGCAGCGTTATTGGGAGGCGTGGGATTGAGCGAGACAAGCCCTGTAAAGCGCTTAGCACGAGGCCTCTCACGTGTTCGGGTTGGTGGCTGGGAGAGCGCACAAGGCAAGGGAGGAGGCTCTGGGAGGGCCCCTCCTCACCGCCGGTTCTCACCTCCCCAGCTACGTCAAAAGCTACCTCCTCCCAGATAAGCAGAGCAAGCGCAAGACGGCGGTGAAGAAACGGAATCTAAATCCAGTTTTCAACGAGACGCTCCGGGTGAGGCTGTGACCACGGTGCAGCTCCCTGTTCATGAACAGGACGCCCCTTCCTGCGGAGCGAGGTGGCAGGGGCAGCCAGTACCGTTACTGCCCGGAGGATGGGCAGGGCAGGCCCCGTTAAGGCGTTGTCCAGGGTGCCAGCCTTGTGGTGGGCGTGGTGATAGTCCAGACCCCCACTAATGCCCTTCGGGGCTCCCCAGGATTCCATTGTGCTAGGAACGCGGTAGAACCCGCCCCAGCCAACTAGCGCAGCATCCACGCGGGCCACCAGCAGTGCTCCGCTAAAGCGCGCCTCCTGTCCCCAGTACTCCATCCCGAAGGCCGAGCTCCAGGGTCGCGTGCTGAGCCTGTCCGTGTGGCATCACGAAAGCCTGGGTCGCAACATCTTTCTGGGCGAAGTTGAAGTGCCTCTAGACACGTGGGACTGGGGCTCTGAGCCCACTTGGCTCCCCCTGCACCCCCGGGTGAGGAGCGAGGACGCGCGGGGAGACCTGCGGCCCGGGTCTCCTGCATGTACCCCACCAGGCTCTCCCGCAGCTCCCTCAGACCCCATCTTCGACAGAGCCTCCCCTCAATCTCTTAACTTCAGGGCCCCTTCCCTGAGGGTGCTGGGATCCCCAGGTTCCGCCCCTACAGGCCCCACTGTCTCTGCTAACCGCCTCCCATCGAGGTCTGCAGACCCCACCCTCCTGAGGCCCCTTTCCATTGGACCCTGCTCCACGACAAGCTCGCCTCTCGCAGGTCCCACCCTATCCCGACGATCTTCCCAGGCGAGGGCTGCTCTCCCTGTCCCTCAAGTATGTCCCAGCCGGCTCCGAGGGTGAGTGGCAGCCGGAGAGGGCAAGCTGGACCCGCCCTGAAAAACGGGAGACTTCTGTCAACGGGTAGTGGGGGGTGGACTCCATCCGTGCGCGGGACTCAGCCGAGCGTCTCGGCAGGCGCAGGACTGCCCCCGAGCGGGGAGCTGCACTTCTGGGTGAAGGAGGCTCGGGACCTTATGCCGATGCGGGCAGGCTCCCTGGACACTTACATACAATGGTGAGGAGTGCTGGCCCTCCGGGCTTCCCTTTCTTTTGCCTGCAGTGGAGTGCCAAACCTTGACAAACCCCTACTAATCAACCCTTGATAAGGCAGCCCGAGATTTCACCACTGAGCAGGGGGGAAGGGGACGGTTTGAGCAAAGGCCTGGAGTCAGGAAAGTTGAGGACACCTTTGAGGAGCTGCGTTTCAGCAGGACTGGCACCTATAGGTCTTGTTGAAGAGCTGAGGCTGAGGGCTTCAGGGGTCCCTCCATAGAGAACCTGGGAGGCCAGGCTGTGGGGCCTGGCCCCAAACTTATAGTTCAGTGGTTTTCTAAGCTTCCAGGGGACCTCTAGGGGTCCCTCCAGGTGCTGCCCCCCCCTTAGAGAGTGAAATGGGGGTGGCTGATCACTTCTGGGTGTCCACCCTGATGCAGCCAGAGACGTTCTTTCTTTCAGGTACTATACTTCTGAGCAACACTGTATTTTGTAGAGGGGGTTCCGAGGCTTTGAAAACCTTGGAAACAGGCCTGACTTGGTGGCTCATGTCTGTAATCCCAGCACTTTGGGAGGCTGAGGTGGGCGGATCACCTGAGGCCAGGAGTTCAAGACCAGCCTGACCAACATGGGGAAACCCCGTCTCTACTAAAAATACAAAAAATTAGCCTGGCATGATGGCAGGCGCCTGTAATCCCAGCTACTTGGGAGACAGGTGGGAGAATCACTCAAACCCAGAAGGTTGCAGTGAGGCAAGATCGCCCCACTGCACTGTAGCCTGGGTGAGGAAGAGCTAGACTCCGTCTCAGAAAAACAAAACAAAACCTTGGAAACTGTTTGAGGAGGGGAGGTGGTGGAACAACAGGAAGACAGTGAAAGTCACTGAGTCAGCAAGTAGCAGAACTGCATTTCAGAAACATTGCTCTGCAGCCCTGTGAATAAGGCTGCAACTTTTTTCTTTTTTTGAGATGCAGTCTGGCTCTGTTACCTAGGCTGGAGTGCAATGGCATGATCTCAGCTCACGGCAGCTTCAGCCTCCTGGGCTCAAGCAATTCTTGAGTAGCTGGGATTACATGCCATCATGCCCAGCTGATTTTGGTTTTCTTTTGTTTTGTTTTGAGACCGAGTTTTGCTCTTGTTGCCCAGGCTGGAGTGCAATGGTGGTGTCTTGGCTCACTGAAACCTCTGTCTCCTGGGTGTAAGCTATTCTCCTGTCTCAGCCTCCTGAGTAGCTGGGATTACAGGCATGTGCCAACACACCTGGCTAATTTTGTATTTTTAGTAGAGACAGGTTTTCTCCATGTCGGTCAGGCTGGTCTTGAACTCCCGACCTCAGGTGATCCGCCCACCTTGGCCTCCCAAAGTGCTGGGGTTACAGGTGTTAGCCACCGCGCCCAGCCTAATTTTTGTATTTTTAGTAGAGATGGGGTTTTGCTATGTTGGCCAGGCTGGTCGCTTGAATCCAGAACTTCTGACCTCAGGTAATCCACCGGCCTCAGCTTCCCAAAGTGCTGGGATTACAGGCGTGAGCCACCATGCCTGGCCAGGAGCTTTTAAAGGCAGGAGACCTGAGAGGCGGTTAGTGCAAAGGTCCCAGGGCAGTGAGGGTCTGAGGCCAGGTAGGCAGGAGCCAGGGTGCATGGACACATGTGAGGGAGAATGAGTAGTGTATGGTGACTGGGTGACTCTAGCGAGTGTAAGGGGTGGTCACCTGATGCCAGGCCACCTCCCGCACAGCTTCGTGCTGCCTGATGACAGCCGGGCCAGCCGCCAGCGTACAAGGGTTGTGCGACGCAGCCTCAGCCCTGTGTTCAACCACACCATGGTGTATGATGGCTTTGGGCCTGCTGACCTGCGCCAGGCTTGTGCCGAGCTCTCCCTCTGGGACCATGGGGCCCTGGCCAGCCGCCAGCTGGGGGGCACACGTCTCAGCCTGGGCACTGGTAAGTGGGGCAGGGCCCTGAGGCAGGCCCTGAGAGATGGGGGCTCAGTGTGTGGCCTTGGGTACCTCTCTGTCCCTTCCTGAGCTTTGGTATCTACTGAGAACTGAGGAAGTTAACTGGGGACAGTGCATAATCTGGGACCAGGTAGGTGTCTGGGGGCCCCAAGGTGTCCAATGTGATCATGCCCTCAACCCCTGCCCACCCACATCCAGGCAGCAGCTATGGGCTGCAGGTGCCCTGGATGGATTCCACACCAGAGGAGAAGCGGCTGTGGCAGGCCCTCCTGGAGCAGCCGTGCAAGTGGGTGGATGGCCTTCTACCGCTCAGAACCAACCTGGCCCCCAGGACGTAGCCTGACCAAACCTCTCTCTCTGGACCCCCATCTCAGGGCCTGTCCTCGGCTAAAGTCAATAAAGTCTGTTCTAAGGGCAATAAAGGGCTCATGTCTGCTGGGGCAGGGAGGAAGAAAGGTGACTGCAGGAAAGCGCCAGGGAAGTAAGAGGGGCCAGGTTAAGGAACTTCAGACTGCCACAAAGACTTCAGAGGAGCCAGGCACAGTGGCTTATGCCTGTAATCCCAATGCTTTGGGAGGCTGAGGCAGAAGGATTGCTTGAGCCCAGGAGTTCAAGACCAGCCTGAGCAACATAGAGAGACCCCCCATCTCTACAAAAAATTTAAAAATTAGCTGCAGGCGGTAGTGTCACATGCCTGTAGTCCCAGCTACTTGGGAGGCTGAGGCAGGCAGATTGCTTGCGCTCAGGAGTTAGAGGCTGCAGTGAGCTATGCCACAAAGCAAGAAGCTGTTTCTAAAACAAAAATGTTTACATACCAGCTAGGTGTGGTGGCGCACGCCTGCAGTCCCAGCTATTCAGGAGGCTGAGGAGGAAGGATCAACTTGAATCCAGAAGTTCGAGGCTGCATGAATATAATCATGCCACTGCACTACCAGCCTGGATGACTTCTGCCTCCTGAGTAGCCGGGACTACAGGCATGTAACACCACCACCTGCAGCTAATTTTCAAGCAATTCTCCAGCCTCAGCCTCCTGAGTAGCTGGGATTTATAGGTGTGCACCACAAACGGCCAGCTAATTTTTGTGTTTTTAGTAGAGACAGGGTTTCACCATGTTGCTCAGGCTGGTCTCGAACTCCTGACCTTGTGATCTGCCTGCCCCAGCCTCCCAAAGTGCTAGGATTACAGGCGGGAGCCACTGCCCCCAGCCTAAAAAACTTTTTAAAAAAAAGTCCTCAGGGGGCTGTTCCCAGGATACCCCTCCCCAAATACACCTCTGAAATTGCCAGCAGAAATGTGCAAAAGTGTTCTGTTTAATACACTTTGGTGGTGCTTGGGTGCCGGTGGTTGGCTCCTCTCATTGGGACCAATCCTGGCCCCTACTCGCCTGGCTTCCTCCAGTCGCCCCAGGTGTCCTGGGGCTGGTGTGTCAGAAGCTGCCTTTGTCCTCTCCATTCATCCATCCTTGGGTCTGTCTGGCCTCTGATGCCCTCATTCAGCCTCCCGGGGTCCGGGGGTGACTGACGTGGATCCTGTTCGCTGTGCCAAGATGGCCCTCCAGATGCGGCATACCATCCCTCCCCTGGGGGTAGCAGACTCAATGTGGCACAGCCAGAAGGTGGCCCTGGACACTCTCTCTGGCACCCACTATTTGCCCAGTGCCTCCTCTGTCCCTAGGGGACCCAGGTGCCCCTTTGGTTTCCAGGAAGGAACCCAGGCAGGCCTGCAGCTGGCCAGCATGAGGCCACATACATGATTCACCCTTGAGGGGCCCAGGATGTACCTGATTCGGGTGTAGACGAGGTCATCTCGAGTGGCATAGGTGAGCAGGGCGTGGAGAGTGAAGCTATGATTCAACAGCTGGATGTGGACAAAGACCCGCAGAGACAGGGAAAGAAGAAATTACAAAAAGATGTGTCCAGAGACCCAGGTACTAGCTCTGCTCTGCTGCTAAAATACTGAGGCAGATCACATGCTTCTGGGCCTCAGTTTTCTCATCCATACAATGGGAAGAGTATACTAAGTGTTCTTCCGGTATTGAGATTCTCTGTATCAGAGGGCACAGTGAGAAGAGCAGGAAGATGGACAGAGATGGAGGCTTTGGCCAGTGAGGTCATGGACAGCCAAGCACTCCCTGCCTCACCGTTTGGATGGTGCCTGAATCCACGTTCAGTTCCTGTAGCCACTGCACCAGGCCCTGGTCCATTGAAAGAGCAGCTGTCAAGAAGCAGTCAGGTGATGAGGCCCAGGGTGCCTCCTGCTAGAAGCTGCCTCACATTCACAATAGTGTACTCCAGCCACGCCCAATCACCTGGGGGCTCTGAGGCCAGGGCACAGGTCCCCACTTCCTCATTCACCCTCTGCAGAGCCCGCTGCACCAGGGCCTGGTACTCCCATTCCTTCCTCGCCAGGACTTCCCGCAGCCTGTCGGGGGCAGAAGAGTAGAGTGGAGTGGGGACTGGGGAGTGGATTGAAGCTCGGCAGAGGCTATGAGCGATTCCAAGGGGCTTTACCGATCAGTCTCTGCTCGCAGGAGGCTCAGCTGCACCATCAGAGGAGGGGGGCCCTGCTCGGGCTCCTCTGGAAGCGGCCTCTGCTGGGAGTCCTCTTCTTTACTCAGCTCCTCTGACCTCGGTGAGACCACCTCCTTCTCCACCTCTGCAGCCCAGTGCAGTGAACTTAGGCAAGGCTATAAAGCCCGTTTGGGACCCCCAGATCCCAGCAAGGGAGTGCGGGGGTTGGGTGCCCGGCTCTGGGCAGGGCCCAGGCGGTGCTGGTATGGGAGATGTCCATTTAGTCACGCCCCCACCGGCGCCTGCCCGCCCCCGTCCCGCCTGGCCCCCACCGGCCCCATTAGGCGTTCACCGCGCCCAGCAAGCACCACACCCTCACTGGCAAGAGGCCCGCAACACTCCCCTCCTACCCTGGCCTAGCACAGCCAGGGCTGCCCGCACAGCACGGCTGAGCAGCGAGTCCAGCACGAACATCCAGTGTGGGCGGATCTGGCGCCTGCGGAGGATCTGCTTCACCTGCAGAGGGAGGGAGGGCGCCGCTGAGACAGCTGAGCCTCAACTAGAGGCAGGGCTTGAGTTGGAAAGGCCTGGAAAGTCTTCTGCGGAAGGCAGGTGGGGAGAGTGGGCTTGAGGTCTAGGGATGGGCGGGGAAGCTAGGACTGGGCAGACGTTTTTATGCTGAAGGCCTGATCTTCACGGAGGAGACAGAGAATCTTGGAACATCACGCCCTGGCACCTTCCCAGGCACGGGGAGCTCACTATCTGTTTCTGGGCAGCCCTAACTACCAGAGGGCGCCCTCACCGCAGCCGGGAAGGCGAAGAGCGGGGCGTGCAGAAGTGTGGGCCCAAGGCCCTGGGCCCGCAGCCGTCCTTGCAGAGCCCGCAGCTCCTGGGCCAGCTGCCGGCGGTTGGGAGTGTGAATGTGTGCCCCGAGGCAGCGCAGCAGCTGTTCCACATGATTTCTGCGCAGACAGGACCCCTGAGAAGGAAGAGAGGGGTTGTCAGCGCCTGTTCGAGCCAAAAGAGATGCTGCCGCGGAGGTGGAATGGCAGGGGGTGCGGGGAAGACCTCAACAGGTGTCCTGACCCTGTGCGACCACCAGGGGGCGCTAGGGCGGGCCGCCCACCTCCTGCTCCTGGTGCAGATTCTCCGCCAGCGCGGACAGCTCCTGCTCCAGCACCGCAGCCAGCATGGCCCGACGCTTGCTCTCCTGGTGCAGCAGGCTCAGCCCTGAACTCTCCTCCGGAGAGGCAGGCTCCTCGGCCGCAGGCTCCTCGGGCACCCTGGGCACAAGGGCCAGTGGCTGATTGAAGACAGGCAGCAACCGGCCAGCCACCTCTGCTGCCGGGTTTGAATCCTGGCTCTCCTTTTATGCCTTTCTCTCAGGGATGAACTAGATAAACCCCGCACTGAGAGGACACAAGTCCAAGTTAGAGTTTCCAGGACAGGGCATGGGGAGGCACCAAATGCCACATTCACAGGTGGTCAAGGTGCCCAGGCCCCCAAGGAGGGCTTTTGTAGGATGGGATAAAAAGGCAAAACCAGGCAAAGGGAACCCATCCCAGGAGCCTAGGTCTCACCGGAGCTGGCTGGTGCCCCCATAACTGAGGCAGCGCTTCGGGGGGTTGGGTGGGTGCGAGGGTGCCTGAGGGCACGGGAGTGTCTGAGACTGGGTGGTTGAGTCGGCTGAAGGAGTGGGACTGGCGGAAGGGGCATCTGAGGGAAGGACAGAGCTGTCAGCTGGGCCCTCCTTCGCCCTCACAGCTCCGAAGCTCCTCCACCACCAGCATGCCCATCCTGCCACCCCCAAGCACCTGAGGGCTGTGGAGCATGTCGGGGGGAGCTGGGGCTGCGGCTTCTCTTCCCAGGCTGCAGGAAGGGGTCCCCCAGCAGCGCCTGGGCGCTGGCTCGGAGGCGGGGGTCTGGCTCAAAAGTTCGGAGGAGGAAGGCTTGGGCCTCGGCTGACAGAGAACTGGGCATTGGTGGATGCACCTTGTACATACCCACCTGCAGGGGGAGGGCAAATGAGGGTGACATTCAGAGGTGTCCAAGGCCCAGGCTGGTCCTATGCCACCTCCACGGGCCAGGCCCAGAGGGGTCTCACCTGAAACATGGCAGCCTGTGGGCTCCCTAGCTCGTGGAAGGGGGGGTGACCTGTGGCCATCTCGATGACAGTGCAGCCCAATGACCAGATGTCAGCTGCTTTCCCATACCCACGTGGGCCCTGGTCAATGATTTCTGGGGCCATATACTGCAGAGTTCCTAGGACAGGAGCAGGAGCAACAATACCCGTCTAGGCTTTATCGTAGGGTGGGAGCGGGGAGGGGAATGCCATTATCCTCAGGCTGACTGCACCCGTACTGAACCTACCATCCCAAACGTACCTCAACACCTATCCTCCTGGTCATCAAACATCTATCCTGAGTTCCATCACCACCCTAGGCTTCACCACCTGCCAAGGCTTCCATCATTCATCCTAGGCTCTACCACAGTCACAGACTCCACCGCCCAGAGTAGTGTTGCCTCACACATCCTGGACTGCATCTTCCTCCAACTCCCACCTTGACCTACATCAACACTTCTCAAGTGCTAAAGTCAATTTCATCAGTTACCCAAGCTCCAATTCTAAATGCCATCACCTCACCCCTGGCCCAATCACTCACCCGGGATTTCATTCCCCATTAGGACTCTAATTCCATGCCTAGGAGAAACCCCATTCCCTGGAAAGCTCCAAGAGATCTTTTGCCCCAGATCAGCATCCCCACTCACCACCCCACACCTCAATACCTGTGAAGGTCTCAGTGCAAGGCGTGATGCCGGCCAGCCGCTTGGAGGTGCCAAAGTCAGAAATCTTGAGCAGCCCACTGAAGGTGTTGATCAGCACGTTGTCTCCCTGATTGATAGTCATTAGTGGACACTGGGCCGGGTCCCTGACGGCAGAACTAGGCCCTCTTTCTGGGATCCCATCTCCTGGAGAGCCCAGCCTGGTTCTTTCTCTGTCAGCAGTCTCCCCTTGCCATCCCACTTATATGCCCCTCTGGGAGCTGACAACTGGTTTGGCTTCAGAGCTGAACTTCTCCCCTCCTTATCTAAGCAGCCGCTCTGATGAATTCCCTACCCTTTGCAACAGGTCTGCTCACTTAATCTAAACTCTGTCTGGGACCATGTCTCCCCCCCCCACCCCCCCAGATGAGGGCGGGTCAGCCCCAGGCAGGGCTTACCTTGATGTCCCTGTGTACAATGTGGTTGTCATGCAAGTAGCCAAGTCCCTGCAGGATCTGGCGGGTGTAGAAACTGATGGTGCTTTCATTGTCCTTCAGGGGTCCCCACACTGACCGCAGCAAGGAGGACAGGCTGCCTGGGTGGGGACAGTCCAAGTTCATTGTTCCCACCCACTTGCTCCAGCCCACATCTCTCTGCTCAAGGCGCAAACACACCCATGTCGTAGCCCCAGCTCCATCACCCAGCGCCACTCCTCAGCTAATTCTAGGCTACACCACCCACACACACTAGAGTGCGTTTCCCCCTAGGGCTCTCTACCCTTGCCTGCCTCGGTCCCATACCCCACACTTCAGTTTCGTTCCCATCCCACACAGGGCAGGTACCTCCAGGCACTTCCTCCATGAAGATCTTAAGGTAGCCGCCCTGGCTCGCTGAGCCCAGATAGCGCACTATGTTCTTGTGGCGCAGGCGTTTGTGAAGAGCGATCTCTTCATGCAGGGGCTGAGAGAACCTGGGGGGAGGTAAGGGAGAGAGGAAAAGGGCAGATGTGGGCAGAGAAGCCCAGCCCCCCCCAGGACCCGCCCCGCCCACAAGCCCTCTCCGACCTTTCCCACCCTTACAACCCTGCCCACAGGACCCTCCAGACCCCAGTCCCGATCGCACGGTCCTGGTTCTTCTGCCCACGGGCCCAGTCCAAAGGGCTCAAGCTCTCAGTTCCTACAAGCTCGCCCACTAGACCCCGCCCACAGGAGCCGCTCTGCTCGTGCCCCCGCCCACTCGGCCGCTCAACGCACCTGCTGTCCCGCTCCGGGATCTCCTTGATGGCGATGCGCACCCTCGTGTGGCGATCCCGGCCCGCATACACCACTCCATAGGTGCCC
Source organism: Cebus imitator (assembly GCF_001604975.1). Lineage (NCBI taxonomy): Eukaryota > Metazoa > Chordata > Mammalia > Primates > Cebidae > Cebus > Cebus imitator. The sequence goes on from NW_016107402.1 coordinate 5,129,703, forward strand.
TTGCCCAGCACCAGCCTCTCGCCCGTCTCCGTGTATTCATAATCAAACTGCCAGGTGCGGGGTGAAATGGGGGTTCAGCAGGGCCCGTGGCCCCTGGCCCTCCAAGAGCTCCCAGTCCTGCGTCCTCACCTCCAAGACCTCCCCCACGCCCTCTGCTTCCTCCACAGGCGCTGTGGAATCCGGGTTCGTCACCAATGCCTGGATCAGGCTGCAGAACCTGAAGGAGGGGGAGGTCAGACCCGCGGGAGGGGCCTCTTGGTCCTCACCTAAGCCGGAGCACCGGAGAGACATCGTCCCTTTCTTTCTCCCCACTCCCCCGGTCATCCTGGCCCTCAGAGTACCCCAACCACGAAAGGCTGCGCACCATTGGCAGTGCCCTACGCTGGGGAAGCACAGCTGGACGTCCTGGGCCGGGGGCAGTGCATAGAGGAAGCAGCAGCGCTCATCGCGCTTGGAGGCGCTGGGAAGAGATGAAGAACCATGTGAGTGCCAGGCTGGGCGGCAGCGACCCTCATCTACTGGTCTTTCTAGTCGCCCCAGGTTCCGCCTCTCACCTGACTCCGCATATGGAGGTGACTGGGAAGGTCCAGCTGGAGGGAAGGTCCTGCAAGAAGAAATAGGGTGTGATTCGGGGTGCTGGGGACAGGAGAGAGGTCTGAGGATGGGAGAAATACTCCACAGAAGAGGTGCCCACAGAGGAGAGTGAGGGGCCTCAGCAGCAACTGCACCTGCGTCTCCGGCTCCAGCAGGCTCAGGGTCACTGTGCTCACGGGGTCAGTACCCTGAACCTTGAGCTTCGCAGGCAGCAGCACCTTGTTCATCTCCAGGACCAGCACCTGTAGGCAGCGGGGGAGAGGGGTTGGTCAGAAGGGGTCCGCCCCTTTCCCAGGTCCACCACACCCACAGGCCTCACCAAGCACTGGTCGCCCTGGGGAGAGGCTGTCTTGAATGGCTGGCAGGACTGTAGCAAGAAGTGGAGCCAAAAGTGGGCATGGCGTGGTGGCCCTGCAGGGGGCTCTGGCGTGGGTCTGAAGTGCTGGTACAGCAGGAAGGTTTCCATCACAGACACCAGGTACCTGCATGCAAAGCCGTATGCTCAGTTCAGCCCAGGCACCAACCAGCACTGCCGGGCAGAGGAATCTAGCCTGAATATAGCCAGAACATTAGCATGGGGTGCCACAGGCACTGGTCTAAAAGTAGCCAGGTCATTGGCTCAGGGTTCAGGCTAGCATGCCAACAGGCATAGGTGCAGGAGCTGACAGTTCAGGTCAGGTCAAGAATGCAGAGGGGGGCACCTACCATATGGGGGCATTGAGCTTATACAGCTGCTCTGCAGCCAGCACCACCTGGGTGGGGTCATTGGCGAGGATCTGGGCTCCCAGGTAGAAACCCACATCCCAGTAATATTGCATCTTCTCCACGCAGCCTTTGCGGGCCAGCAGGCAGCCCAGCTTCATGCCTGGGGGAGAGGGGCATGGGCTCCAGTGAGTGTGGGTACAGGGCTGAGAGAGGCCCACCGTTTCTGTGGGCCTGAGTGTGGACATGAACATAGATATGAGTAAATTGTTAGGTATGGCAAGACCTCGGGTGGGGACAGGAGCTCAGGCACGGGTATATGTGGAAATTGGGACGTAAGAAACACACAGGTGTGAGTTTGGGAACAGTTTTGGGTTTGAGGGCTCCTGAGGGCCCAGGACAGGCATTAGGACCCAGGTGTGGGTATGGGCAAGATAGTCCAAAATGGATGAACTCATCCTGGCTCTTGCCCAGTGTGCGCTCTCCCTGCCCTCTTCCCAGGCCCCTCTGAACCCCTGTGGGTGAGGAGACAAGGCCAGGATCTGTGCTCACCTATTAGCCGGAGCTCCTTTGAATCCTCAAAGTACTGCCCAGCAGCAATGAGGAGCACGGCTGCATTAATGCCTGAGTGGAGGCTGGGCTCAACGTCAAAAGCCTTGCGATACCTGAGGTGGGGGCAGGGGGCACAGGGCTGGACCCATGTCCATAGCACCATCCCTCATCTCACAGCTCAGCCCACCGGCCGCTCACTGTGCTCCTTACCAGTGATAGGCCTGCTCCCGGTGCCCAGCATCCTGGAAGCCCGAGCTGAAGAACATGTCCTTGTAGATACGGCCACACATGCAGTACAGATCGGGTGCCACGGAGCCCTCAAGCTGTACCAGCGGCAGCAGCACGGCCAGTGCCTTCGCCCGGTCCCCAGGCCTGTTCCTCCTAGGGAAAAGAAAAGATGGGCTCAGGCCCTCCCTGATGGCCCTGGCCTACTCTCTACAGGGACCTCTAGACACTGAACAGCAGGGACCCTTCCAGGGGCCTGACAATAATGACCTCAAAATGACAGTGACCCTGGCCAGCACTGACCTCTCTAGGGGTAGTGACCTCAGATGGAAGTGAAGTCTTAGATTCAGTGACTCTAAGGAGCAGTGATCTTAGACAGCTGTGACCATACCACGGGCAGCACCACCTCCCCACCCCCACCCAGGCAGCAGTAACTCAGAACAACAGGGACCTATTGACATCAGGGACCCTGGTCAGCAAATTCCCCAAACAGCAGTGATCCCAGACAGCAATGGCTTTGCAAAGCAGAGACCCAGGTTTCAGAAACCTTTATGTGTCTGTGACCTAACCCCTGCTCTGCCACTCACCGGTTGAGGGCAAAAGTATAATGAAAGCAGACGTTATGCTGTGCGGCCACATCACAAGTGGGCAAGGCCTGCAGTGTCTCCACCAGCTCAATGATGGCCGAATAGTCCTGCATCAGAGAATGGCAAGCACAGGCATCATGGGCCCCCAGGCCCCGAGGAACCTTGAGCCAGGGTCCTGTCCCACCCCTGGGATCCCACCCACCCACCATCCTCCGCACACCTCCCTCAGGCCCAGTGGACATCACACCTCACAGGGAGAACCTACTGTATGCCCCATGCTGGGCGTTCTGAACCCACAACTGCCCCGAGAGGCAGCAACATGCTTACATGCTTATTCTCTGTTACAGATAAGGAAGCCCACACTCAGAGATGTTTGATATTTGCCCAAAGCCACCAGGGAGCAAGTGGCACAGCCAGGAGCTGAACCTGGGTCTGTCTGACTTAAAATGCCGGCTGCTCTACTGCCTCTCTGAATGCCACACACCTGCACGTCGCGGTAGGAAAGCAGCAAGTTCATGACGATGTCGGGGCTCAGCAGCTCCACGCTGTCCAGTCTCCGCTGCAAGCGAGCCAGCTCCTGCCGCAGCTGCGGACCACTGAACCGCTCCCGTGCCTGCCGGATGTCCCGCCGAATGGTCTCCCGGAAATAGCCACTGATGCCCGGGGCAGGGGAGGCAGGGAGAGAGAATGGTGGGGCCTGCACTTCAGCCCCAGCCCTCTGTACCCTCACCAGCCCCCTCCTGGGACACCGTCCCTGGGGGCCCTCATTACCAAGAGTCTGTGGGTGTGGCCTCCAGCAGGCGGGCAAGCCGGCTCACCAGGGGAGTGAGCAGGGCCTCGGTGCCCACTCCAGCCTGTACCAGCCCATCAGCCAGGCCCCGAAGAAGGCCTGCATCGCCACACAGCACCCGACCAGTGGCCGTCACCACATAGGGGATCAGTGTGTAGCTGCCAACGCAGTCCTGGTGGGAGGGAGGCAGGAATCAGTGAGGTCAGAGGTCAGCACAAGGCTAGACAAGGGGAGTGAGAGCGTCAAAGGTCAGCACCAGTGGGAGTTGGAATCGCAGGAAAGGGGCACCGTCATGAAAGGAGGCAGCAGGAAACAGAGGAACACATGGATGTCAGGGGGCGTTAGGTGACTGAGGAGGCCAGGAGGATTAGTGGAGGTCAAAGATCATAGTGGAAGTCAAAGGGCACTTTCTAGTGAGAGGTGGATTCTGCTCACCGAGTTCTTCTGGAAAACATCCTCCTGCAGGAGGCAGACAGTCAGATACTGGTGTTCTGCGTGGGCCCCACCCCAGCCCTGTGCCTGCCCCCACCAGTACCAGGCCACCTACCCGCCACCTACCCGCAGGGCCTGCAGGTCAGGGAGGTCCGCCTGGGAGCACAGTAGCACGTTGTTGGTCATGCTGAAGCTCTCACGCACACCAAGGTGGTAGAACAGGGAGGGCTGTGTCAGTGAGCTGCTCACCTCCAGCACCACCACATCTGCAAGCACAGAGTGGGTGGCACTGATCCCTGAAGCCCAGCTCGATGGGGAAGGAGACAGGGTCCATCCTGGCTCAGCCTATCTTGCTGTGGGACTCCAGTAGGGTCTGGTTCTGCTCTGGGCCTCATTTGGCCCTTTTTAGGATCCCCTGGTACTTTCACAGAACTGATCTCTGTGGTGTTGCAGGAGAGGAGTTGGGCTCACGGGGCTGAGACCCTCAGGCCACGGTTCAGAGCCTGTGAGCACCTGGCATGGGGGAGGGGAGGCTGTGGGCAGGTTCAGTCTGTTCCAGGCCATTTGGGAGGCAGGAGTTGTGCAAACATAGAAGTCCTCTCCCCTAGGTCTTCAACACAATCTCTTGAAAGAGGCTACCATCAGTATGCATAGACAACTCTGTGCCTACATGTATGTATGTGTGTATCTGTGACATGTATAGCTTACTATGTCTGACTGCATTTGTGTGACAGCGTCTGCTAGGGCCTGCATGAGTCTACATGTATGCGATTTGTGTCTAACGATAATTGTGTCCTTGTGCCCGAGCGGTCGGGTCAGCCTTCATTTTAGGATGCGATTTCATGGACATCCAGAAAGCACAGCTCCCGAACTCTTGAACTGGCAAGTAAGTATGGGGGCGGAGCATCCGGGCTGGGGGGAGGGAGGAGTGACCCACGAGGGAATAGCCTCCTTCTGGCCCTGCCCCTGGCCTATCCTTCTCCGCCCATTTGCCCCTCCCATTCCTTCTTGGCCTCTGAGGCTACTTAATCTCCCTCGCCGGGTGTCCAGTCTCATTGGGTCTCTTCGCTTCTCTTTTTGCCTTCCCAGTCCGATTCTCGGAAGTAGTATGCTAGGACTCCTGAACTCCAGCCTCCCTGGTAGGGCCCCTCTCCCTAGGTCCAAGCTCCTCTCCCAGGAATTGTCTTCAAGAGATCCGCGTGACATCCTCCTGAGGCTGAGTTCTCCAACCCCACCCCTGAGACACTGCAGCTCCGCGCAGCTCCCCGCCCTGCCCCGCCCCAGAATTCCAAAGCCCCGCCCCATCCTTGCCTCGCTCGCTGGGCACTGCCCCGACTGAAGGGTGCCTAAGCCCCAACTCCAAACCCAGGAGCCGCGCCTGAATCCCTGTCTCGTCCCGAGCCCGGCCGCGCCCCACATCCCCTAAATCCCACTTTTTTCACTGCCCTGTCTCAAGCCCTTCAGCTTTAGCTCACTTTCTAAGTCCCTTAGACCAGATACCCTTCTCGGCCCCTCCCTTGAGCAGTATTGCCCGGCTTAGTCCCTTCCCAGGACTTTAGGCCCCGCCCGGATCCGGCCCCGCCCCCAGCGCACTCACCCGCGTTGTAGAAGGCGTCAAGCGCCGCGGTGTCGCCTAGCGCCAGCGTCCCGAAGGGCAGGCTAAGCAGCTGCGGTGGCGGCCGCGGCCCGGGAAGCTGCGCGCAAGCCTCGCGCAAGCAGCGCAGGGGCAGCGGCTCCGCCTCGGTTCCCTCCCGAGGCTCCAGCCCGGGCTGCGGCTCCCGGGTTAGCACGTAGACCACGCTGAGCGGCCGGCTCCGCGCGCAGCCCCGGCCTGGGGGCGTAGCGAGGGGCCGGCCCCGGCTCAGCGCCTCGGCCAGAGGGTCCTGCCAGCAGCTGCCGGCGCGCTCTGCCCCGGACCGGGGGCACGTCCCCGCCATGCGGGGGCGCTCAGGCGCGGGGCACGGCGCACTGGGAACCCGGGGCGGGGCAGGAGCCTGGGCCGGCGGATCGGGAATCTTGGGATCCGGAATCCGGTCGAGATCAGAGAATCTCCTACGGGATCTGGGGATCCAGAATCCGGCCCGACGTCCCGTTCCAAGAATCTAAAGTCCAGGGAGAAATCCGAGCTCGGACTTGGCAAGGTCCTGAGGTTCTGAAATCGGGAATTGGGTGCCAGAATCTGGGACATCCGGTGAGCGGCAGCTCAGAGCCACTTGGGGGATCCTGGGAATCGGCCCGGAGGTGCCCGCCACCTGGACTCAAGGGAGCCGCCGCCAAGGCTGTCCTGCCTTCACATGTAGGCTGAGCCCAGCCCTTTCCCGGCCTACCCGGAAAGCTCCACCCTCGGCCCTGGGGCAGCGCCACTCCCTAGCGGCCAGAGACAGCCTCTCCCCTCCCTTCTCTCCTGCCAGAACTTCGGAAACTGGCCGCTTCCGGAACAGCCTCGTGCCCCCAAGCACCCCGAAGACTGTGGACTGCTCGAACCAGCGAGAATAAAATGTGTGACAAAGCCAGAGCTAGGGAAAAGGTTTGATCATCAGGCCCTGCCCTGCAGGAATCTGTTGAATGAATGGCTCTCTAGAGACTTCAGGGTGCGCAGAGCACCATGAATAATGGGTGTCCCCCAGGGCCCAGTGAGTGCAGGCAGGGAGGGACTGGGATGGGGGAAACCTTCACCCCAGGCCGCTTGCCCAAAAGCCTTCAGACCTGGAGTGGGACTTGGCATCTGAGCCTTTACTGTTGCTTAGGAGGCTGCTTTCCCTAGGACCCAACCTGCTGTGGAGCCCCGCTGACCTTTGACTTCTATCCAGAAAGTGACCATAGGCTCTGAGAAGCACTTCCCACTGTAAACATATTTTATTTTATTTTGAGATGGAGTCTTGCTCTGTTGCCCAGGCTGGAGTGCAGTGGTGCCCTCTCAGCTCCCTGCAACCTCTGCCTCCTGAGTTCAAGCAATTCTCCTGCCTCAGCCTCCCAAGTAGCTGAGATTACATGCGCCACCATGCCCGGCTAATGTTTTTTGTATTTTTAGTAGAGATGGGGTTTCACCCAGTTGGTCAGGCTGGTCTTGAACTTCTGACCTCGTGATCCGCCCGCCTCGGCCTCCGAAAGTGCTGGGATTACAGGGTGTGAGCCACCTTGCCTGGCTTTCTAAACATTTCTTTACCCACCCCTTGAAGGAGACAACCCCAGCCCTTTGGGCTACAACAGCTTCTCAGCTTCAAATCCTCAAGAATCCACAACTTTCTTATGTGAATTAATGACCTGGTATAAGCCTCAGTGGACCCTGAAATCAAGAACTGGGGACACAGGGTGAATAACTTGTCCTTTCCATCTTTCCTTCCAGCTTCCTGACACAAGCTGAAGCTTGTGTCCCTGGTCTGCCCTCTAGAGTTTTTCACAGTAACTAGAAGAGTCTTAAAAGGGTTAAAATGATTTTATTTTAAAATGTGGACAGGCAAGCAGAGGTGGTTGGCAAAGGGGAGGTGGCTGAGGGTCCGGAAGTTGTACAGGAGAGATAAGGGCACTGGCTGCCAGAGTGCCCTATCGAAGCATCATCCGAACCCTGCGGTAGGGGTGGCCCACACCACGGCCCGAGGCCCAGTCAATGCCATATTTGTGGGCAGCAGCCTCAGACGTTGCATAGGGACCATTGAGATTGGATCGATAACAGGATCCATACCACCAGGCACCGTGGACAATCACTGCACAGTTGCTCCCACTCGAATCATGGTCAGCGTCATAGGTGGTAAAGGGCCTCCCACTATGGAAGCTCAGGGAATCCCCTGGCAGGGGGGGATGGAAAGCACCTTGGTGCCCAGCTCCATGCCTGGCACCTTTGGAGATATAATCCCATGCGAGTCTCAAAGCAGCTAGGAATTGAATTTTATCAGTCCCTGTGAGCAGCACCAAGGGTCCAGGTTGTTTGCTCAGGGTCACTCGGCTAGTCGAAGAAACAGCAGGACTTTTTTTTTTTTTTTTTTTTTTTTTTTTTTTTTTTTTTTTTTATAAAGACGGGGTTTCACCATGTTGGTCAGGCTGGTCTTGAACTCCCGACCTCAGGTGATCCGCCCACCTTGGCCTCCAAAGCAACAGCAGGACTTGAAGTTGGGACTGACTGTCTGGCTGCAAAGCTAGCAGCTTTTCACCCTTACACCCTCCAAAATCCTCAGCTTCCCTCTAGCTCCTTTGTCTTCTCTCAGCTCCCAACCAGCCTGAGCAACTCTGCTAGGAAAAGCTGGGAGGAATCTCTTAGGTGCCTGGGCAGGAAAGGGGGTTCCCTGAGGCACTCCCTCATAACCACTTCCCTCTTTTAAATCTCTCCCCAACAGTCACTGTTTCTCTGAAAGAAGATTTCCTTGGTTCCTCTTCCAAAGCAGAGAATGCTAACATTCAACAGAGCCTCAGGCAGTACCCACAACCTCCTCTTTGCCTCCCTGCCCTTTCTTTCTTTCTTTTTTTTTTT
>NW_016107402.1:5138994-5144804 GCF_001604975.1 Cebus imitator
TTTGAGACAGTCTTGCTCTGACGCCCAGGCTGGAGTGCAGTGGCACGATCTCAGCTTGCTGCAACCTCCGCCTCTTGGGTGTAAGTGATTCTTTTGCTTCAGCCTCTCAAGTAGCTGGGATTCTAGGCACTCAACACCACTTCTGGCTAATTTTTTTGTATTTTTAGTAGAGACAGGTTTTCACCATGTTGGGCGGGCTGGTTTTGAACTCCTGACCCCAAGTGATCTGCCCGCCTCAGCCTCCCAAAGTGCTAGGATTACAGGCATGAGCCACTGTGCCCGGCCTCCCTGCCTATTTTGTAGAGGAGGAAACTGAGGCTTAGTGGGGGATAAGACTTGCCCAAGGTCATATAGGTACTAAGTGGCAGAGATGGATTCAAATACAGGTCTGTTTGCCTTCAGAACCCAAATTCTTCACTGTTGCACCATCCTGTCTCATGATTGCCATTTCTCAGATGCGGGAAACTAAGGCCCACAGAGGAGAAGGGATTGGCCTGGGTGCTTCATGGGGGCAGTAGCAGCACTGGGAAAGGACCCAGCCTCCTTCCTCTGCTCTCCTTAGGCTCACTCACCTGCAGTGCCCCCTGAAAACTTGCCCAGCACCAGCTGGTAGTGGTCTACTTCCCCGAGGAGGCGGAAGGTCGCATACTGGGCGAAAGTACAGTTGCCATTAAAGTCTTCCAGCTCTACCCGAAGCTCCCAGGTACCTGGAAGCGGGCGAGGCAGGGATGGAGTGATCCTCAGATCCGGGGATTGAGGCAGGGATTCAGGATGGCAGACAGTACTTCCAGACTCTGCTAGGAACTCACCCTGGAGAGTAAGCTGGTGCAAATTCTCGTTTCCCAGCCAGAATTCAGACTCCTGGTTCCCAAAACCTGCTTTGTAGGAGGACCAAGAGCGGAAGAAATCCACAGAACCATCCTGGCGCCTCTGAAACACCTAGGGAGGAGTGGGGGCACAGCAGCTATTACTCCAGGCTGGGCACGGGTAGCTGAGGGTGCAGGAACTGTGTGGACACCTTTTCTCTCTTTGAATTGGGGCCAAAGAGGGATTGGATCTCAACTCACTGCAACCTCTGCCTCCCAGGTTCAAGCGAATCTCCTGCCTCAGCCTCCCGAGTAGCCTGGATTACAAGCGTGAGCTACTGTACTCGACTCAAGGTCCTTTCAAATGGCACCTCCTCTCTGAAGCCCTCATACTTCTTCAGGACCCATTGGAATCTCACTAAACATTTGTCAGTGAATTCCTCTAGGAAATGCCTGCTCTGATGGGCCTGGGCTTCCTAGGGGCCAACGGGGAGAAGTGATCACTGGGCCATTCTCAGATACTCACCAGCCAGCCGCCCCCCTCGGTGTCCATGTCACAAAACACTCGGAGGGCCCTGCCCCCAGGTAGACACAGATGGTACCAGCCACTTAAGGTGGCGCCCTGGCTCAACAGCTCCCGGCAGTTTCTGGGGCCTGGCATAGGGGAGATGGGCTGAGGGAGGGGGCACCCAGGTTATTCCCCAACCCCCACCACCGGGCACTGGAACAAGTGCGGGACTCTTGGGGCCCTCTTGGCTTCTTCAGGTCCCTCAAGAGCGGTTCTAAGGAGGCTGTGGGGAGGGGCTTGGCCACACTTGGGGGTCTGCCAACACCCGACACGGCGTGATCCCAAGTTCCTGGCTCCTGCGAGGGCTGCCTCACCTTCCTGGCACCGGAGCAGGTTTGCTGGATCTCCTGCCCCAGAGAAGAATCAAGTGTTGGCTGAGAGGTCTGAGCATCCCCATGGGAGTGCCCATGAACCACCAGTGGAAAGGGTACCCAGGCCCTTCTCCAAATCCTCCCCACTCCTCCCAGCCTTCCGTCCCCCATGGGAGGGCCATCATAGGGTACCCAGGCCCTTCTCCCAATTCTTCCCCATCCTTCCAGCCTTCCCTTCCCCTGTAAGAAGGCCATGATAGGCACAGCAGCCAAGCAGAGACCCCACTCTAGAGTCCAGGAACAGAAGCAAAGAAAGGGGGGAGGCCTCCAGCCCCACATACTCACCTGGCTCACCCTTGGGGCCCATCTTGCCAGGTGGTCCAGGTTGTCCTGAAATGTCAGAGGCACAGATGCCCTAAGTCCCACCCCATGCCCAGGACCAAAAAGAAACAGGAGACTTGGAGCCAGAGGTCAAATGCCAGTGTCACCCTTCACTCACTCTGTGACTGTGGGTAAATATTTTATCCTCTCTGAACCTCCCTTTCCTCCTCAGCAGAATGAGGATGAAACCACCTACCTGGCAGAGTTGATCTTAGGATGCGGGGTGCCCAGCCTGGAGCTGGCACAGAGTAGTTTCCTTGCTCCTTTGTGGTGGCCCCTCAGCACAGACAGAAGTTGCTGCATTCCTGCCTTCCCCGTTCCCAGCCCACTCCCCACCTCTCTCACCTTGAGGACCTGGGGCCCCCTTCTCCCCAGGACTTCCTGGAGCTCCAGGACAACTGGGCAGGAGGACAACTTTGCTGGCTTCCAGTTCCCTGGGTCCTACAGGGAGACACAGGCAGAGTGGGCACAGGGTGGACTGTCTCTTCCAGACCCCTCTGCAGTTCTCTTCCTGTTTCTCAGATTCCCACTGTCAGGATGCTTGTCTCCTGAGCTAGCAAGCTTTCACATGCTTTACATTCATTTGCATATATTTACATGCAGAGCCCAGATTATGAAACTCCCACCCTGCTGCTTGAGGCTGATGAGCCTTGGTCAGGGGACACCCAGGGAGGGAATGAGGAGTGGCTTGGTGAGGAGGGCACCCTAGGTGCCTACCTGGGCAGCTGGGGTGGTCCTGGGTCTTTAGGCAGGCAGGCCCCCCAAGCAGGAGGAGCCACAGGGAGAGCAGGATCCGTAGTAGGCCCATCATGCTGGGGCCACTGGGAGAAGGATGCCAGATTATAAGGGATCCAGGCTGGTGGGAGGACATGCAGCAAGACTTCCTCCCATTGTCCTCCAGAGACACCCCACCCAGACTGGAGCCAGCAGAGGGTGGCGGTATTTCCTCCCACAGCCCCAGAGAGAAAGGGCATTATCCCTGCCCTATCCAACTAGGATGGAGTCTAATTTTTTTTTTTTGAGACGGAGTTTCACTCTTGTTGCCCAGGCTGGAGTAGATCTCAGCTCACTACAACCTCTGCCTCCCAGGTTCAAGTGATTCTCCTGCCTCAGCCTCCTGAGTAGCTGGGATTACAGGCGCCCGCCACCATGCCCAGCTCATTTATTGTATTTTTTTTTTTTAAGTACAGGTGGGGTTTCGCCATGTTGGCCAGGCTGGTCTTGAACTCCTGACCTTAGGTGATTCACCCATCCCAGCCTCCCAAAGTGCTGGGATTACAGGCATGAGCCACCACGCCCTGCTGGAGTCCAACTTCTTATCCTGGCTTTCAGGGTTCCCCAGCCACCTCTCCAGACCTCTACGTTCACAGTCATCTCTATCTGTGAAGCCTCATCTGTCCATGAAGGTCCAGCTCTACAACAGTCTCTGCTGGGAATCCTTCCCTGATCCTTGTCAATGCTATGAATAGTGACTGCTGCTACCATTTACTGGGCAGCTACTGCATTGCAGCGTCATACTGATGTCACCTCCAATCCTTATGCAGACTCGCTCTTAGCCCTTATTATTGTGTTATGGGCCTGGTACAAAATGGGTGCTCAACAAAAAGGAGTTAAATGAATAAGGAAAGAGAGACTGAGGGCCAGGATGGGACATGACTTCTGTTCTCTCTGGCACTTGTATGCTGAGAGCCACAGAGCTTTTACCCAAGCCCCATGCCCCAACCAGGGAAAAGCACCATTGAGAAAGTGACTCCAGGCCAGATGCAGTGGATCATGTCTATAATCCCAGCACTTTGGGAGGCCTAGGCAGGTGGATCACGAGGTCAGGAGATCAAGATCATCTTGGTCAACATGGTGAAACCCTGTCTCTACTAAAAATACAAAAATTAGCTGGGCATGGTGGCAGGTGCCTGTAATCCCAGCTACTCAGGAGGCTGAGGCAGGAGAATCGCTTGAACCAGGCAGTCAGAGGTGTCAGTGAGCCAAGATTGTGGCACTGCACTACTCCAGCCTGGGTGACAGAGCAAGACTCTGACGCAAAAAAAAAAAAGTGACTCCAGGCTGGGCGCGGTGGCTCAAGCCTGTAATCCCAGCACTTTGGGAGGCTGAGGTGGGTGGATCACCTGAGGTTCGGAGTTTAAGACTAGCCTGACAAAGATGGAGAAACCCCGTCTCTACTAAAAATACAAAATTAGCCAGGTGTGGTGAGGCATGCCTGTAATTCCAGCTACTCGGGAGGTTGAGGCAGGAGAATTGCTTGAACCCAGGAGGCAGAGGTTGCTGTGAGCCAAGATCGGGCCATTGCACTCCAGCCTGGGCCACAAGAGCGAAACTCCATCTCAAAAAAAAAAAAAAAAGAAAAGAAAAGAAAAGAAAGAAAGTGACTCCATGCTCAATTTTGAGTTCCATAAAACCTAGGAAACAGCTGCTAATGTAGGCAATTGGGCGGGAAGCCGATGCAGGGAGCCTGGGAGGCCAGCAAGGATGTGGCAGCCAGGGTCCAGATGTGAAGGATGAGGCCTGAGCTGGAGAGGGACCTCAGGTGATAAGGGAGGAGAGGAAGGGCTCATTCGTTCATTCACTCATTCAGCAAACGCTCCCTGAAGGCCTGCTCTGCACCTCCCTGGTGTTTGTGGGGAGGGCTGAGGTGCAAGAGACGTCAGGGGAAGTGGAGGATGTGTTTGCCCAATAGAATGTGTCCATGAGAGGGATTCCCTGAGACTCTGCAATTCCAGCTCTAGGATCTGTCTTCCTCAGACTGTCCCACGAGTGTGCTAAGATCTGCAGACAAGCCTGTTTGCCACAGTGCTATTTGTAAACATCAACGCGGAAATGACCCAGCCAGCCATTGATGGAATTCACATGAGTTAGGGCCGCTCAGACAAGTCATAGGGTGAGTTGAGTCTGATCTAAAATGAGAGGGGCAAAGTACAGAACAGTATGCACAGCGTTATTCCACTTCGTATTTTTAAAATGCTAGAGGTGTGTGTATATAGATGTTGTAAATTCACAGAAAAAGATCTGACACAGACTTTGTGAATTGTGGCTATTTCTGGAGAGTAGGACCAGGGAGAGGGGTAGTTCTCACTTTTATTTTTTATTTATTTTCTGAGACATGACCTCACTCTGTTGCCCAGGCTGGGGTGCAGTGATGCGATCACAGCTCACTGCAGCGCCCCCTCCTGGGCTCAAGCAGTCCTCCCTCCTCAGTCTCCCAGGTAGCTGGAACCACACACAGGCAGAGCCACCACACCGGGCTAAATTTTTATTTTTATTTTTATTTATTTATTTATTTTGAGACACAGTCTTGCTGTGTTGCCCAGGCTGGAGTGCAGTGACTCTATCTCAGTTCACTTTAACCTCCACCTCCTGGATTCAAGTGAGTCTCCTGCCTCAGTCTCCCAAGTAGCTGGGATTACAGGTGTGCACCACCATGTACAGGTAATTTTTATATTTTTAGTAGAGATGGGGTTTCATTATGTTGGTCTAGCTGGTCTCAAACTCCTGACCTCAAGTGATCCACCTGCCTCAGCCTCCCAAAGTACTGGTATTACAGGTGTGAGCCACTGCACCTGGCCTAAATTTTTATTTTTTGTTGAGATGGGTTCTCACCATATTGCCCAGGCTGGTCTCAAACTCTTGGCTTCAAGCAATCATCCCACCTCAGTTTCCCAAAGTGCTGAAATTACAAGTGTGAGCCACTGTACCTTCTGGCCAGTTCTTTTTTTTTTTTTTTTGAGATGG
>NW_016107402.1:5145160-5155220 GCF_001604975.1 Cebus imitator
GAGGGTCTCACCCTGTCACCCAGGCTGGAGTGCAGTGGCATGATTTTGGTTCACTGCAGCCTGGACCTCCTGGGCTCAAGTGATCCTCCCACCTCAGCTTCCTGAGTACCTGGGACTACAGGCATACACCATCATGCCTGGCTAATTTTTGTATTTTTAGTAGAGACGGGGTTTCGCCATGCTGCCCAGGCTGGTCTCCAACTCCTGAGCTCAAGTGATCCTCCTGCCTTGGCCTCCCAAAGTGCTGGAATTACAAGCATGAGCCACCACACCCAGCCCGATTCTCATTCTTCATATAAACTTCTGTATAGTCCTTTTTCAAATCCTCACAGGCATTTAGTACTTTTGCAAGAAAAAGAAAGCATCCAATAAAGGAGGAGGATGAAGAAGAAAACTTGTGCTGGGGGAGAAATAAGGGCAGGGTGGCCCAGGCAGGAGGAGCTGCTCATGTGGAAGCCTAGAGAAGAGAGAAGGCAAGGCAGATGAGGGAGGCAGCAGGGCTCTAGGGAGCTGGAGGAGTGCACAAAGTTGAGGCTGATTTCCAGAGGCTGGGCGCTTTGGCGGAAGTGGGGGTGTGACAGGGGTGAGGAGGTGGACTGTGGTTGGCAGTGGGAGGTGGAGGCTGCAGTGAGCTGAGATCTCACCCCTCTACTCTAGCCTGGGTGACACAGCGTGACTGTCTCAGAAAAAAAAAAAAGGAAAAGAAAAATTAAATAAAAAGTTTTAAGACTCGCAGCTACATGCCTGGCTTCCGGCAAGCGTCAGAGAAGTCAGGGAAGACTTCTGTGCCCGGGGACAGGAGGCGGGGCTTCCCAAGAGATCCTGAGAGAGGAAGGCCAGAAATGGCTGCTCCGGAGTCCCAGGGGGCCTTTCTACATCGGCACTGGGCAGAAACCTAACTGCAGGAGGCCGAGAGAGCCTGGAGATGCCTCCAGAATGCAGTTCTACTCACTGGAGTCAGAAAAGTCTGAATTAATTTTATTTTCTATTCTTTTCCTTTTTATTGATGGGGTCTCAACTATGTTGCCCAGGCTGGTCTCCTGGACTCAAGCAATCCACCTGCCTCAGCCTCCCAAAGGGCTGAAATGATAGGCATGGGCTAGGACGCCCGGCCCAGAAAGGCCTGAATTGAAACCCCAGCCCTGCTCTGTCCAGCTGTGTGACTTGAGCACATGTACTTACCTGAGTCTCCGTACCCTCATCTGTAAAGGGGGAGAGAGTGGGGTTAAGCAGGTGTCAAAGATGAAAAAATATATATATTTTGAGACGGAGTTTCGCTCTTGTTGCCCAAGCTGGAGTGTAATGGTGCGATCTCAGTTCATTGCAACCTTCGCCTCCCAGGTTCAAGTGATTCTCCTGCCTCAGCTTCCTGAGTAGCTGGGATTACAGGAATGCACCACCTCATCTGGCTAACGTTTTGTATTTTTTAGTAGAAACAGGATTTCACTACGTTAGCCAGACTGTTCTTGAACTCCTGACCTCAGGTGAGCTGCCCGCCTCGGCCTCCCAAAGTGCTGGGATTACAGGCGTGGGCCACTGTGCCCAGCCAGAAATATTTTAACAGGTGACAGCAACAGTCCTAGATGGAATTCCTGTCAAAAAGAGGACAGTGGCCATACCCTCCCCCCATCCAATCTACACACAGCCCAACACAGGACATGAAGCGCAGTGCAGAGTTCCTTTATTTGGGGGCAGTACCCAGGCCAGTTGGTGGGAAGAGGCAGGCACACAACCCAGTGCCA
This sequence comes from Cebus imitator, assembly GCF_001604975.1. Classification (NCBI taxonomy): domain Eukaryota; kingdom Metazoa; phylum Chordata; class Mammalia; order Primates; family Cebidae; genus Cebus; species Cebus imitator. Next base: position 5,146,903 of record NW_016107402.1, read on the forward strand.
GGCTGAGGGGCCCAGCGGGGACGATGGAGATGAGGCGGTTGAGGTATGTTCTCAGCTGTGGGTTCCAGGCCAAGGACAGGAGGAGATGTCAGGCATTGCGCACTGAGCCTGCTTGGTGCCCGCAGGAGCCAAAAATTTGTGGCTCAGAGTTCTTCCCACCCCCGCCTCCTGCTTGCCCACAAGGGGGCCAAGAGGCCAGCCTCCGCATCCTCCTTTCCCCTCAGGATGGAGTCCAGGCCCAAGAGAGTCAGATTCTGCAGAGGCCACAGAGGACACTGAGGAAGGTGACCCTGCCTTAGCCAGCCAAGGACCCCCTGCCTCCAGAAGGGAGGCAGCAGAGGAAGAACAAACACTTTAACACAGGCTGCAGCGACCCACCCCACAGCACACACGGCACACAGAGGGCCCCAGGCACAGCTCCCTTCCAGAGCAAATCCAAACTAGACACACAGCCCGGCTCCTGCCCACAGCCACAGAAATGTGGGCCACAGGCTTGCCTGGGCTGGTACCTACTGGTTCTCTTCCCTGCTGGCAGCATGAGGGGAAAAGACACAGGTGGGCTCAGCTGGGCTCCCAGACACCAGCCCAGGCTAAGTCCTGGTCCCAGCCAACACCGGACAGAGAAAGCCTCCCAACTGCAGGAGTGAAAGGGGGTGTGGCTCACATGGGGGATGCTGTCACCTTCCTGAGGGCTGCCCATGGAGGAGACAGCTCCCTGGGTACTGAAGGGGAATGGCGGGCAGGAGCCAGGAGGTGAGCTGGGACTCAGGTACTCGCTGCTGGCCAGGTACTCACAGTGTTTGGTAGGTGCTGTCCTTGGCCTTGAGAAAGCGCAGCACAAAGAAAGCCACTGCCTGTAGGCTCAACACCAGCACAACGCCTCCAATAAAGCTGGCTCCATCAAATCCAGGGCTGTGGGCCTCAGGGACTAGGGGGCTCCCTGCAAGGGTAAGGCAGGGTAGGGATCATAGCAGCCACTGTGAACCGGAATCCCAGTCCCAACCTATAACCGGCACAGGTAACCTGGAGGCCCTGGTCCTCAATATGGGGTCCTTAAACCCTGTGCTCAGAAGTCTAGTCCAGATCCCACAGGCAGCTGGGAAGTGCCTGGTGGGAGGGACAGTGGTGTGGGAGGGTGAGGCACTGTCCAGCCCTGGTTCTGCTCCTGGCTTGCTCTGTGGCATTTTTTTTTTTTGAGATGCGTTTCACTCTGTGCCCAGGCTGGAGTGCAGAGGCACAATCTCGGCTCACTGCAACCTCCACCTCCCAGGTTCAAGTGATTCTCCTGCCTCAGCTTACTGAGTAGCTGGGATTATAGGCACGTGCCACCACGTCCAGCTAATTTTTTTGTATTTTTAGTAGAGACAGGGTATCACCTTGTTGGTCAGGCTGGTCTCGAACTCCTGACCTCATGATCTACCCACCTCCACCTCCCAAAGTGCTGGGATTACAGGCATGAGCTCTGTGGCTTTTATGCCATGCCCATTCTCTCTGGCCCTTGTGATCACATGGGTCAAATAGGTGGCTTGGACTAGAGTGACTGAGCTCCCAGCCTCCCTGGGCCTCACTAGCCCAATAGGGTGAGGACAGATCCAGAACTCAGACATCCAGACCCCACTCAGAATTCCTTTCAGCCTTGGACCTCAGGGTTCAGAGCCAAGATGGAGATGATATAGCCTCTTTTCAGGATTCCTAAGCCCTGAGACCCCAGTGTTACCCAATGTCAGAGCCCTCAGAGAAGGAAGAAGCAGGGGGAGAAGTGGAGGCCCCAACTCTCACCCTGCTAAGTGGGTGGGTGGGGACTGAACAGCGTGTGTTAGGGGGAATACAGCTGAGGGACAAGCTTGGCCAAAGTTACCTCACAGGACACACACAGGGTCCCCTGACCATTTCCTCTGCCTCATGGAGGGTAAAGCCTTAGGGTCACAGTTGCCAGGCTATGCCTTGGTGGCTCCCAGCTGTGCCACGGTACCTGTCTACTCCCAGCAGGTATTCGATTTCAGGCCCTGCGCCAGGTGCCCAGAGCAGGGCAGGGCTGGTGGATGGAACATCATTCTGGGACAGTGGAAAGGGTATAGCCTCAGCTGGGACCATTTCCCAGAAGGTGTAAGGGGTGGAAGGAGTCTGAGAATATGAAGGGCAAACAATGGTCCCAGCTCCCGCTCAGGGAGCTCCAGAGAAGGAAGCTGGGGGATGAGGAGCAGAAGAAGGGAGAAATGAGCTGCATGAGGCCGATCTGGGGCTCCAGCTGAGGGAGCTGAGCCATCAATAATTCAGCTTCTGAGATCGGTTTCTGGCTTTAATTAACCAAGGGCCTCTTCAGCCATCCCTGCCAAGTCTGGTGACCTCCAGCCTCTGAGAGGCAGTGGGAAGAAAGGGATGGGGTTCTTGCCTCTGCTCTACCAGGAATCTGCCTTGTGACCCTCTTTGGGTCTGGAGGGTGCAGTAGGTGGGCACCGAGGATGTCTCCTGTGCAATTTGAGCTGCACACCCCCACCTCCAAAGACAAATCCCTAGGAGTCATCTTGCATTCCCAGAACTGGCGATGGGGAGGAGGGATGGGAACTGTCATTTCTTGATCGCCTTCAGTGAGTCAGACACTGAAGTGGGCACCGTACAACTTCTCATAAAACCCACACAGCAACTCTGTGAGGAAGGCATCATTCAACCCATTTTATAGATGCAGAGACAGGCTCCAAAGGAGAAGGCGCAGGGCCGAGGTCACCGGGCATATTGGTGCTTGAACCCAGAGCTGTCTTCCTCTGCTCCTCCCACTCCCCCGGCCCCAGGAAGTACCCACCTGTTGTGACTGTCTTCGGTTCATAGGTGGGGTGGTGGTGAGCAGCTAAGGAGACAGGGAATTCATCAGAAAGCAGCCTTCCTACCTCCGACTCCCCCATCAAGACCCCAGACCCCACTCAACATTAAACTTTCCATTCCGATGCAGCCCTGTCCCCACTCCAGACATCCAACATACTTCAATCAAGCCTCAATCACACAATTCCCTCCACCAGATGTGCTCTCTCCATCTCTACCTTTGAGGCTCATCGCTGATGCCATTTCCTCCAGGAAGCACCCCCTCTCATTCCCTCTGAACTTCCAAAGTCCTTGCTATGCCTTAAACTAGAAGAGCTAACGCTCCCATCCCCTCCACACACCTGTACGAATTTTCAGATAAGGAAACAGGCAGAGAGAGGAGGGGACTTCTCAGTGAGCTAAAGGCAGAAGTGATACTGGGCCCAGGTATTGGTGAGCATAGTCCACTCCCCAACAGAGGCTGTTTCCTCCTGGGGGACAGGCTGTGGCTGGGGAGACTCATGCAACTTGGCTTCCGCTCAAGAACCCCCTTACCTGGACATGCCTCTGAGCGGTTGTAGGTGGAGCAACCTTCCTTGACCATCTCAGTTTGGGCCACACAGTGTCCTGGTGGGAGAGGGTGCAGGGGCGAGGTTTGGGGAGAGGGGCCAGGGCCTTGGGGTTCAGAGCTGGGGGCACTGAACCTGGGGGGGTCTCAGCTCCATACCTGGCTCTTCTGGCCGGCACTGCTCCCACACGCAGCTGGAGAGATTGCTCGCTCTGTCTCCCTCCACGCAGTGCTCACAGACCTCCAGCTGTTTGCAGCCCCCTTGGACCGCTGGCCAGATGTTCAGGCGGATCAGGGCTCCCCGCCCAAAGCCTCGAGCTCCTTTACCTGGGAGTGCGGTAGAATGGGAAGGGAGCAACTCCTCGAAACCAAGTTGTGGCACTCGCCCATCCTCTGACTCAACACTCCAGAGGCCCTTGCCCCTCTGCACACGTCTGGGCTCTCACATACACTTGCCCCTGGATCCCCAAGCCCCAGCGCACACCTGGAGCTCCCACAGAACATGTCTACACACGTCTAGAGCCTCCCCACATTCACCCAGGGCCCCTTCATTTGCATACACCTGAGGTTCCCAGAGTCAGTTGGAGACTCCTCCCCCAGACCACCTGAAGCTCCCTAGGCCCCCATACCTGGGGCCTATATTTACACAGAGGGCTCCACACAGAGCTAGAGCCCCCTCTCCCACCTCTGGAGGCCTGCTCTCATCCGGAAAGCCCCCTCCCCTCAAGCCCAGGCTGCTCCTGGGGAGGCGGCTGGCTGAGGGGCAGGCTCCACCAGCCCCTGTCGGGCCCCTAACCAGACCCTGCCGCGCGTTACCAGCCACAGCCAGCTGGGCACACAGGAGGAGCCAGCAGCAGCCGCCACAGAGCACAGTCCTCACGGCGAGGGGTCCCGGCGCCTCCATGGGCTCGGGGGCAGGGGCCGGGGTCGGCGGCCAGCGGCGAGGCGCGTCCGTCCCAGATTGGGCTCCGCGGAGCGTGTGGGGTGAGAGACCTGGGCAACAGGGGCGTGGCCAGGTGGGGGCGTGGCCAGTGGGAGTGGCAGGTGGGACAGGGCTCGTCCGTCGGGGCGGAGCCAGGTGAAGGCGGGGCCAGTTCGGGGCGTGCCTAGTGCGCGCGGCCGGGTGAATTCGGGGGTCTGGGGCGGGGCTTGGACTAAAGCGGGCGGTGTCCTGGACTGGTGGCCGACGTGGTTACTGTGTGCCCCCAAGGGCAGCTTCATGAAGACTCCGGTAAATAGCGACTGCTTTTATCCCTGCTTCACAGGTGAGGAAACTGGGGCTCAGACAAGATGAATGACTCTTTCAAGGTCACAGAGAGAGGCAGTGGCAAAAAATTGGATTTGAACATTATTTCGCAAGCAGAGGTCACTTCCCTGCCTTCAGGGCTCTGTGCAGGCATTGCTTTGTCGAGTACACCCTCCACCCAGGCCCCATATGACCGCTGGGATGGGTGCCAGCTGGCTCCTGCCCTCTGGCTACCCAAGCTCAGCTCCCATGCTCCCTCTTCATTCACTTCACCCCTCCACCCTTCTCCCTTCTACCCCTCATCCGATGCGTCTGCCTCCGGCCTACCACACCCTCTGGCCAAATCAAGGGTGACTCCATTACTAGGCCAACTGGGCCTCTCCGCAGCCTTCCCCACGGCCACCACTCCTGCCCTGGCACCAGCCTCTTTTGGTTCTCCTCGAGTTCCTTAGGGGACATTTCCTCTTCTTCCTCTTCCTTCTCCCACCTCTCCCCTCCTTCCCGCATCTGCTTCCCTAAGCCTCTTAATCAATGCTGGCCCAGGTTAGTTCCAAACCCTGTTCCACACTCTCCTGGGCTCAACCTGGACATTCCACTGCTATCGGTCCCCATTTAAAAGCCAACAGCTGGCCGGGCGCGGTGGCTCACGCCTATAATCCCAGCACTTTGGGAGGCCGAGGCGGGTGGATCACGAGGTCAAGAGATCGAGACCATCCTGGTCAACATGGTGAAACCCCGTCTCTACTAAAACTACAAAAAATTAGCTGGGCATGGTGGCACGTGCCTGTAATCCCAGCTACTCAGGAGGCTGAGGCAGGAGAATTGCCTGAACCCAGGAGGCGGAGGTTGCGGTAAGCCGAGATCGCGCCATTGCACTCCAGCCTGGGTAACAAGAGCGAAACTCCGCCTCAAAAAAAAAAAAAAAAAGCCAACAGCTGAGGCAGGAGGATCACTTGAGCCCAGGGATTTGAGGCTGTAGCGAGCCATGATCATGGCATCGCACTCCCGCCTGCATGTCAGAGCAAAACTCTGTCTTGAATGAATGCCAACAGGTCATGTATCCCAATAAATATGTGCATCTACTATGCACCTATAATAAAAAGTTTACTTTTAGGCCGGGCACGGTGGCTCACGCCTGTAATCCCAGCACTTTGGGAGGCCAAGGCAGGCAGATCACAAGTTCAGGAGTTCAAGATGGCCAACATGGTGAAACCCCATCTCTACTAAAAATACAAAAATTAGCTGGGTGTGGTGGCAGGCGCCTGTAATCCCAGCTACTCGGGAGGCTGAGGCAGGAGAATCACTTGAACCCAGGTGGAGGCTGTAGTGAGCCGAGATAGCACCTCTGCACTCCAGCCTGGGGACAGAACAAGACTCCATCTCAAAAAAAAAAAGTTTTTTTTTTAAAAGCCAACAGGTCCCTCAGTCATCTCCAGGCCAGTTCTGGCTTCACAGCTGCCACATCTGCAACTGATAATATATAGCTAGCAATTATTGACCCCTTACTAGCAGAATGTACATTTTGAGAGCTTTTACATGCAGCTTCATCTAATGTCCACAGCTATCCTCTAGGCATGGGTTTTGTCATCTCCCATTTGCAGGCTGCTCAAGGGCACAGGGTTTCAATGCAGCAGGCCAGGATATAAAGCTAGGACTGAATAATGCCAGAGGCCACGATCTGTGCTGTGCCTCCCATGGGTCCACCAGCTTCTGGCACTTCCTCCTGAGCGTCTCTGAGGCTCCCCAAACTGCCTAGTCTCTTCCCCACTCAGGGAGGCCCCATCATCCCCCTAGTCACCCAGGTTGGAAACCAAGTCTCATCTTCAGCCCTCTCTCTGTATGAGCCTCCAGATTAAAATCCTTTGGGTTCCGTCCCCTTGTGTCCCCTCTGCAGGCCTCACTGCATCTCACCTTCCAGGCCCCTCCCATGCTGGCCCACACAAATCACGGATTTGACCATATCTCTTCCAGTTAACAACTTTCTTTTTTTCTTTTTGTGTTTTTGAGACCAAGTCTCGCTCTGTCACCCAGGCTGGAGTGCAGTGGCACCATCTCAGCTCACTGCAACCTCCACCTCCCAGGTTCAAGTGATTCTTGTGCCTCAGCCTCCCAAGTAGTTGAGATTCTGAGATTACAGGCATGTGCCACCACATCCTGCTAATGTTTTTTTTTTGTTGTTTATTTTTTATTTTTTGTTTATCAATTTTATTGATGATTTTAAAGAATTCGCTTTTGGTTTTGTTGATTTTTCTCTATTGATTTCTGGTTTTCCATTTCCTTGAATTCTCCTCTAATTTTATAGCTTCTTGTCTTCCACTCACTTTAAATTTAATTTGCTCTTGTTTTTTGAGTTTCCTGAAGTGTAGGTTTGAATTATCGATTGTAGATCTTTTTTCTTTGCTCACATATGCAGTGAATATTATGACTTTCTTTCTAAACACCAATTTTGCTGCACCCGGACATTTTTTATAAGTTGTATGTTCATTTTCATTTAGCTCAAAATATGTCATTTTTCCTGAGACATTTTCTTTTTTCTTTTGTAGAAGAAGAAAGAGAGAAAGAAAGAAAAAGAAAGAATAAATAAATTTAAAAAAAGAATGAAGGAGAGGAAGAAAGAGGAAGAGGAAGAGGGAAAGAGAACAGGGGTGTTGCTTTGTTGCCCGGGCTAGAATGCAGTCTAAAAATGGGTATGCCTGTAATTGTGTTTAATAATAGAGACACGAAAAAAAAATGAGGGAAGAAAATAACTAACAAGCAGCCAACCAATATTTCATTTAAACCTGTAAATAGGTGTGATGTGGTACTGATAAGAGTGTATATTTTGTGTATTTAAACCGGAGAGTTCTATAAATGTTAATTAAGTCTACTTGTTCTGGATCTGAGTTCAAGTCCTGGATATCGTTGTTAACTTTCTGTCTCATTGATCTGTCTAATATTGATGTTGAAGTCTCCCACTATTATTGTGTGGGAGTCTAAGTCTCTTTATAAGTCTTATATATCTGGGCATTCCTGTACTGGGTGCGTATATATTTAGGATCTTTAGCTCTTCTTATTACATTGATCCTTTTATCATTATGTAATATCCTTCTTTGCTTCTTTTGATCTTTGTTGCTTTAAAGTCTATTTTATCAGCAAAAATTGCAACTCCTGCTTTCTATTTATTTATTTTTGCTCTCCATTTGGTTGGTAAATCTTTCTCCATCCCTTTGAGTCTTTGTGTATCCTTGCATGTGAGATGGGTCTGGATGTAGCATACGAATTGGGTCTTGGCGTTTTTTGCCTGTCTGTGTCATTGGATTGGGGGATTTAGTCGGTTTAAATTTAGAATTAATAATAATATATGTGAGTTTAATACTGCCATTTAATGTTAGCTGGCTGTTTTGCCCATTAGTTGATGTAAGTTCTTAATTATGTTGATCCTCTTTATTTTTTGGTATTTTTTAGAAAGGCTGATACTGGCTGTTCCTTTCTATGTGTAGTGGTTCTTTCAGAAGCTCTTGTAAAGCAGGCCTGGTGGTGATGAAATCTCTGAGTGCTTGCTTGTTCACAAAAGATGGATTTTATTTTTCCTTTGCTTATGAAGCTTAGTTTGGCTGGATGTAAAATTCTGGGTTGAAAGTTCTTTTCTTTGGGCCGGGCGCGGTGGCTCACGCCTGTAATCCCAGCACTTTGGGAGGCCGAGGCGGGTGGATCACGAGGTCAAGAGAT
>NW_016107402.1:5157275-5181038 GCF_001604975.1 Cebus imitator
ACGGGGTTTCACCGTGTTGACCAGGATGGTCTCGATCTCTTGACCTCGTGATCCACCCGCCTCGGCCTCCCAAAGTGCTGGGATTACAGGCTTGAGCCACCGCGCCCGGCAACAACTTTTCAACAATGATTTGAATTGTTGAAAATTCAATGTGGAGACAACCCTTTGATTCTGGTTCTAGAAGTCTCTCTATTCCTGGCCTGGGCTCTTCCCATCACCTTCCTACCCTCTAAGAAGATAGAACAGCGCCCTCCCCCATACCTCTTTTCCTTTATCCTAGCCTTTCTCTCTCCTAGAGGGTCCTCCTCAACCCTGAACTTCATTTGCCTGGTAAACTAATCTTTCAAGACACCACTACGAGGCCACCTCCTGCAGGAAGCCTTCTGTGACTGTCTCAGAATGAGACTGAGCTGCTGTAGCACTTAGCTGGAGATCTAAATCCATCTGCTTTTCCACATCAGAGCCTTCACCATATCTTGCCTGAATGACTGCATGGCCTCCTAGTGGGGCTTCTGCTCCTCATTCCAGTCTGTTCTGCACTCAGCAGTCAGAGTGACCCTTTGAAAACGTGTCAGGTGAGACCATAACATTCCCCTCCCATCAATGGCTTCTGTCTCACTGACCACACGATCTTGCCTCTACCCACCTCGCCTTTCCTCCCTCTCCCCTTTGCTGATTTAGCTGTCAACACACTAGCCTCCTCTCTCTGGTCCTCATACCCATCAATGCTTTCTCTTCTTGGGGACTTTGCACTTGTCACGTCCTCTCCTTAAGACTCCTATTCTCTGTTCAAGTGACTTGCTCCATGACCTCCTTCCCTGAAAGAGGCCTCCCAGTGATTCTACATCCCTACAGCTGCTCTTTTCTTCAAAGCATGTATCTAATGGATAATTAATTACTCATTTGTTTCCTAGGCTGTAAGCTTCATGAAAGCAGGAGCCATGTTGATCTTTTTCCCTCCCTAGTGAACTCCTTGCACACAGTAAGAGCTGAATAGATGTTGGGTTTTGTTTGTTTTAAGACAGAGTTTTGCTCTTGCTGCCCAGGCTGGAGTGCAGTGGTGCGATCTTCGCTCACTGCAACCTCAACCTCCCGAGTAGCTGGGATTACAGGTGCTGACCACCATGCCAGGCTAATTTTTTGTATTTTTAGTAGAGACGGGATTTCATCATATTGGCCAGCCTGCTCTCGAACTCCTGACCTAGGTGATCCACCTGCCTCAGCCTCCCAAAGTGCAGGAATTACAGGCGTGAGCCACCGTGCCAAGCCAGATATTTATTAAGTAAACTTACTGTTCCATGCTGTGACCATCTGTGTACATGTTTGTCCCACTGGTCTGTGAGGCCCCTAAGAGCTTCCTACTTGATAGATTTTAAGGATCTATTTGTAGATTGTCCATCTCTCTGCATTAAAACCGAAGCTTGGCCTTGCACAGTGGCTCAAACCTATAATCCCATCACTTTGGGAGGCTGAGGTGGGTGGATCACTTGAAGTCAGCAGTTCTAGACCAGCCTGGCCAACATGGTGAAACCCTGTCTTTACTAAAACATACAAAAATTAGCCAGGCATGGTGGCACACACCTGTAGTCCCAGCTACTTGGGAGGCTGAGGCAGGAGAATGGCTTGAACCTGGGAGGCAGAGGTTGCAGTGAGCTGAGATTAAGCCACTGCACTCCAGCCTGGGTGACAGAGAGAGACTCTGTCTCAAAATAAATAAATAAATAAATAAATAAATAAATACACAGATAAAACTGAAGCTCATTGAAGATGGTAGGAATTTTTGTTCACTGCTGTATATCCTCTGTACCTGGGAAATAGTAGATGCTCAATAAATGTGCCTATTGACTGTTGAAAAGGCAGGAATGTGGCCAGATCATCTTTCTGTCCCTAGCACCCACTGAACAAACCCTAAGCCCAGGGGAACTGCCAATAAATAATGGCTGAATGAATGGGTCTATGCTAAGAATATGGGCACTGATGATGCCTAGACCCTTGGGTCTTAGACAGCGGACTCAGCCGTGGAGATTATCTGTGACTGACACACACAAGCACACACGCCCCCCACCTCTCCAATTCCTCCCTCCCCAAGAGATCTCAGACTGATGAAGACAGAAGAGGCAAGGAAAAATCTCACCTGGAAGTGAGTGCTCACGGCCATCTGGTGGACACCTGGGGAACTGCAGGTATTGTCAGCCCTCATCAAACTTCAGCCTGAGCCCCTTCTTGGAAGAGGGTGACATCTAGGCCAGAATGGAAGGCACACTAGACTTGGTTACAGATGGAACTGGCTTCAGATCCCAGCTCTGTCATTTGCTATGTGATTTGGGGCAAGTCCTTTGGCTTTCCTGGGCTTCACCCAAAAAATGGGGACATGGTCCCTCATCTTTGCAGGGTTGTCCTAAGTCCTGGGCTCTGGCCGGGAACCTGGTAGGTAGGAAGGGTTGGTGGAGGTGTCAAGGAGGTAGGAGCAGAGGGCATGAGGAGAACAGGAGAGAAGGAACTTTCTCTTCCTCTAGAGAGCAAGTTCTCAGGGAATGGAGACCTGATTGGCATGAGCAGTTTTGGTGCATGAGGGAGAGCACACGCGTGTGAAAATCCACAGCCCTGCTTTAGTCTCTCAGCTCTCCTGGGTTTCTCAGGGTTAGAAATGTCACTGCACTCTTTTCCTTCCCAGCTGCCTTAGGATCAACCTCTCTTGCAAACAACAGGGTAGTTATCAGGATCAGGAAGTTCATGACCAACCACTACTTCAGTGGAAATAAATGGTTTTCTGTGTCCTTCACCCTGGGAAGGCAACAATACCTAAGACAGAAAATTGGTCAAAAAGTAAAAGACCACACTGGATGTATTTAGAACCCATTTTGGACCAGGCGCAGTGGCTCATGCCTGTAATTCCAGCACTTTGGAGGCCATGGTAGGTAGATCACTTGAGCCTAGGAGTTCAAGACCAGCCTGGGCAACATGGTGAAACCCTGTCTTCCTCAAAAAATACATGCCTTAGCAGAGCTGGGTGTGGTAGTGCATGCTTGTAACTCCAGATACTCTGGAGGCTGAGATGGGAGGCTCACTTGAGCCCAAGAAGTTGAGGCTACAGTGAGCAGTGATCGCCCCACTACACTCCAGCCAGGGTGACAGACTGAGATACTGTCTCAAAAAAATAAAAATAAAAACAGAACCCATTTTGGTGGTGTTAAGACAATTGTCTTGGGCTTGATTTATGATTCCTTGGATGAAGCTAAGAAAAATTAATCCAAACACAGGCTTGCAAGACATGAAAGAAAAAGACCTCAAGAAAACAGCTAAAGGAACTCAAGAACAGAATGAAGACAACCGGGGAGTCACGAGAGTGTGGTGCTGGTGCTGGCAAACAGGAATGACTTTATTTGCAGTGATGGTGCAAATTTTTCACCAGCGGATTAAAAAACTACAAAAACTAAAAAAATCATTGCCATTCAGAGTAGCAGAAGATAGTCCCTGATACCCTCCTTTGATGCCAACCTCCCAGCAGCCTTCACCCATGGCTGAGACCAGAACTCTGTAGAGATCCAGCTCTGATTAGGGAGAAAGGGGATCCCTGAGTCTTGGGGCCCTGATGCCCTTGGATCCTCTCTCTGACACCTCCACCTTCCTGGGCACCAGGCATACTCCTCCTCTCTCTGTTTTCCTTTTTCCTCTGGTTGCTCCCTTTTAGGTCAATCATCCAGTCCATGATGATTTCTTCAACAACAGTTGCTTGTCAGGCACTTCTCCAGCAGAAACGGGACATAGTCGCTACGCTTTTGGAGCTTAGATTCTAGCGGGACTGACATGTAGTAAAACAAACAAACATGAATTCATTTATAATTTCAAGAGTGCTTCATCCTCCAAAAATGAATAAATCAAAAGCAGCGGAGAGAGAGTGATGGGGAGGTGAGTGGCAATCTGAGAGAGAGTTCAGAGCAGCCCGTTTCAGAAGTGACTTGGGAGCAGAGACCTGGGTGAAGAGAAGGGTTGTAGCCGAGGGAACAGCCGGTGCAAGAGCCCAGGAGCAGGAACACCCTCATTCATGGTATGTGCCTCCAATGGTGGGGTCTCTGAAGCCTCTCCTCATTCTCTGCTCCCACCCCTGGGTGACATTACCTGTAAAACTCAGTTGCCACCTGCACGCCTACCCCTCTCAGGCTTCCCTGATTGGGCAACTGTGACATTGATGGCCAACAGCTTGCAGACCCCACCCAACAACCCCATGAGGCCAGTACTAATATTATCCCTAGTTTATAGACGAGGAAATAGGCACAGAAAGCCAAAGAAACCCCCCAAAGTCACACAGCTAGGAAATGGAGAAATTGAGATTTGATCACCTCTGCCCCTTAGTCCCCCTAAACTCATACATCCAACCGGAAATGCAACCTCTTCTCCAGCTCCGACCCCCTCCTCTTCCCATGTTCCCTGCCACTTGACCTGCTCTCTCACACCCAAACCCAAAACCTGCCCAGTGGAGTCTGAGCATGGGGGCTGCAGCGGTGATGCTGTGATGGGGATGTCCGGTGGGGCCCAGGGTCCTCAGGCCTTAACCTCATCTCCCCGCTCCCACAGACTTCATGATTCCAGGGAGCATCAAGGCAAGAGACGCAGGGAGAAGGAGCAGCCAGCCCCCAACGCAAGACTGGCCACATCTGTCACATCTGGAGAAGTCTGCCCAGAGTGGTTCCCCTGGACTAAGGGCAGGCAGCTTGGGAAAGAGGGAGCTCTTTCTCCTTGCCCCACCCATCAGGATGCCTAAAATGGGAGGCTGAAAGGGGCCTGCCCTGAGGACTGAGCTGCCAGGCTTTCTGCTTCCAAGTTCTTCCCGGCTCCCCATCTCCTCCTGCTTCGGGGAAGTGCACCCCCCACCCCCTCCCCGCTGGCTTTCTAGATCCTTGAATAAATAATTCAGGTTTTGAAATCTTGCCAGGCCCACCCCTCCCGTGCTGTGAGGGCGCTATTGGGCTGACATGAGTGACGTCACCCAGCTCCTTATACCAGCCCCATCATCACGGGACCTGCCCTGGCAGGAACTTACCTGCCTGGTCACTGTCAATCCAGACCCTCTATCTTGTCCCCCTCATTCTGGAGCCCACTCACCACAGCCACCTGCTATCTTCATTCCAGGACCCCACAGCCCTCATGGCTGAGCATTGTCGCTTCAGTACCCCAGCCCTTCTGACAGGGTCATGGTGACCTGAAGTCACCTGGACACTCCGTGTTCCCGGGCCACTGCCTCCGCCATCCTGGGGTCCCTGAACTCCGCCCTGCGGCAGAGTCACCCTGACACTGCCATGGTTGCCCTGGGGGCTTTCCCTCTACCGTTAGCATCCCACGGCCGTCACCCCCGTCCAAGATCCTGTCACCATGCTCATGTCGTCACTGCCACGCACCCCCTCGCTCCCTCATGCTCCTTGTCATCGTCACCTCAGGGCCCCATCGTCTTCACAACCCTGTCATTCTCACCAGGGACGCACAGCCAGCCCCATCACAAGCTCTTCCTTCGTCACCTAGAACTCGTGAGCCTCTCTGCCACCCAAGGGTCCTATCACCCCACAGCCTCGCCGGACCCCCTTTCCATTCTCCCACCACGTTCCCTGAAGCCTCCCTGAGACTTCAAGGCTCTCCCACCGGCGCCGCTGAAACCCCCGGCCCGCAGAGGGCGCCGCGTCAAGGACAGGCGGGCCTACTCGGGAGGGGGCGGGGCCGCAGCCACGGTCGCTTTTTATGAATGGGGGAGCGGGCGGCGCGAGGCCTCATTACTATGCCGCGCATCGCGCGCTGCGCCCCAGCGCGCTGCGCCCATTGGCTGATAGAGCCGCTGACGTCACCAAACCGCGAGCCGGGGGCGGGGCGGGGTGACTCACGCCGCTTCGGGGGCTTCTCGGGGTCCACGCAAGCCCTGCGCCGCCAGGACCCGAGCGGAGCCTCCCCGCGGCCCGGCCGCGCCTGGTCCTGAGCAGTGAGTAGCGGGTCCCGCCGCGGGCACCAGGGGTCCTGGAGGGCACGCAGGATGCTGGGGCGTTGGGCCAGCGGAAGGCTCCTAGCGGCCGGCCAGGGTCCGAGTTGGGGTGGGAATTCTGGGTTTAGCCGATTCTGGGTTAGCAGGTGTTGGCCCAAGTGCTCGGGTGCTGGGGCCGCGAGTTGGATGACCTGGCGAAGGGTGAGCATTCCTGCAGGGACCCAAGGCCCTGGAGGGACTGACTGATGGTCATCTGAGGTTGGGCCGGCAGGAGGCGTCTGGGGCAGGGACCCAGGGTTCTGAACAGCAGGAGGTGTCCGACTCAGGAATCCAGGTATCCAGCCAAGAGGCGGAGTCAGGCCCCAAATCCTGGTGTCCGGGCAGAAGGTGGCATCTGACTCAGGGATCCAGGCTTCCAGCAGGGGGAGTCTGTCCAGAGACCTAGGGATTTAGGCAGAAAGAAGGGTCCAGCCAGGGACAGAAGTCTGGGAGGCTGGGAAGTGGGGGGCTGATTTCCCAGGTGTTACCTCGGGAGTGTGGGGTGGTGGCTGGCAGGAGCTTCACGCGCATTTCCCGGGGGCGGAGTCTGAGGCTGGCAGTACTGAGATTCGTGAGGGGTCTGGGAGCCTCAGGCACGAGCTAGCATCATCCTCTCTGATAGGAGGGAGCAGAGCTGCTCAGTCTCCAGATGTTTCCCTACGCCAGTCTTGGGGCTTCAGGGGCATCCCCTGGATCCTATGGCCCTCATCCATTTATAGTACCCCTTCTCCTGGTTCTCCTCTGGTTACACACATGGGAAAAAGAGACTCACAGGGCCTAGAACAGGGATCCCCAGGAAGAGACCCTTGTTTAGAGGCCTAGGGGCATTGGAGAGGACAAGGGTATCCTGGGAAGAGCCCCAGGACATGAATGTGGGGATTAGGCATTGGGACCCTATCAAGTATCCTGAGGAGAGACTCCCACCATGTATCCTGAGGGGCACCTCACCCCCTCCAGACCCCACCTCCCATCACCCAGCTTGGTCAGCTTCTCACAAGGCCTTTCTCCTGCAGGTACCATGATGTGGGGTGCAGGCAGCCCTCTGGCCTGGTTCTCAGCTGGCTCAGGCAACGTGAACGTGAGCAGTGTGGGCCCAGCAGAGGGGCCCACAGGTCCAGCCACACCGCTGCCCTCACCTAAGGCCTGGGACGTGGTGCTCTGCATCTCAGGCACCCTGGTGTCCTGCGAGAATGCGCTAGTGGTGGCCATCATCGTGGGCACTCCTGCCTTCCGTGCCCCCATGTTCCTGCTGGTAGGCAGCCTGGCTGTGGCAGACCTGCTCGCAGGCCTGGGCCTGGTCTTGCACTTTGCTGCTGTCTTCTGCATCGGCTCAGCGGAGATGAGCCTGGTGCTGGTTGGCGTGCTGGCAATGGCCTTTACCGCCAGCATCGGCAGTCTACTGGCCATCACTGTCGACCGCTACCTTTCTCTGTACAATGCCCTCACCTACTACTCAGAGACAACAGTGACGCGGACCTATGTGATGCTGGCCTTAGTGTGGGGTGGTGCCCTGGGCCTGGGGCTACTGCCTGTGCTGGCCTGGAACTGCCTGGATGGCCTGACCACATGTGGTGTGGTATATCCACTCTCCAAGAACCATCTGGTGGTCCTGGCCATTGCCTTCTTCATGGTGTTTGGCATCATGCTGCAGCTCTATGCCCAAATCTGCCGCATCGTCTGCCGCCATGCACAGCAGATTGCTCTCCAGCGGCACCTGCTGCCCGCCTCCCACTATGTGGCCACCCGCAAGGGTATTGCCACACTGGCCGTGGTGCTTGGAGCCTTTGCCGCCTGCTGGTTGCCCTTCACTGTCTACTGCCTGCTGGGTGATGCCCATTCGCCGCCTCTCTACACCTATCTGACCTTGCTTCCCGCCACATACAACTCCATGATCAACCCCATCATCTATGCCTTCCGCAACCAGGATGTGCAAAAGGTGCTGTGGGCTGTCTGCTGCTGCTGTTCCGCTTCCAAGATCCCCTTCCGATCCCGCTCCCCCAGTGATGTCTAGTTGCGTCTTGTTGACCCTTCAGCCCTGATCACTACGGAATTCCAGAATGTTAGGTTCTCCAGGGCTTCTTTCCAAACCCCCAGTTCCACACCCCCCAGACCCAGCTGGTTCTGGAGTTCTAGGACATTGGGTGTTTCAAGGTTCTGTTCAGATCCCTATGGGAGCCCAGCTGGCTCCACGGTTTCAGAATGTTCAGGTGGTCAGGGTTCTACTCAGAAATGTCTCACAGGCCAGCTGGCTTGCAGTTCCGGAATGCTGGGAGTTTTACAGTGCCATTCCAAGTCCCAGATGTCTCTCCTCTCCCAGACTTGACCTTGACCATGTCACTTTACATTTGAATTTCTGAGCTAAAGAGTCAGAGAGATTAGTCACATAGTTGCCTAAATAGGAGAGAGGAAGATTATATATGTGCACATACAAAGAGAGTATCTATTATTTATTTATTTATTTATAAATTTACTTATGGGTGGTAAGGGGAAAAAAGAGACCCACACCTTGATACCAGGGTACCCCTTGTCCCCTTACCCCCATTTCTGACCTCAGTTCCTGGAGGGGGGAAAGGGAGAAAGAGAAACCACGTATTTTGTTATTATTTTGGATTACTTTTTATCGAAGAGATCATAGAAACCAGAGCCTTCTCCCCAGGCCCGCCCTCCTTGGGTTTGCAGGGGGAACACACCAGCCTCTGGTTTTTTATTTTTTTAAGAAGCCATCACCTGAGCAACCAAAAATTCCTCTGCGCTGGGGTCTGACTGCCCTCTGGTGGCCATTTGGGAGAACTGCAGCCCGGCCAGGCAGCCGGGACCAGAACGCAACTCCAGCTCCATTCCAGCCTGGCATCCAGTGCCACAGCCATGGCCTGGGGGCCAAGCCTTACCCTGTGGTGCCCTAGAGGGGGGGCACGAGCCAACACCCCACCCCTCTGCCAACCGGGGTATGGCCCCCAGTGCATTCCCCGTTCCTGTCTCTAACCCAACTCAATAAAAAATGATTTTGTCATAAATACGTTTCCCTGTATGTGTGTGGAGGGCATGGGGTGGGGCCTGATAGGGGATGGCCTGGAATAAGAGGGCCAGGCCACGCCTGGGGGGCCTGTTGGGATATCTGCGGAGCTGGACGGAGGGTGGGGAGTGGCTGGCAGGTGACTCCCTCTCAGATGTCAGTACCCCTCTGCTCAGACCTGGACACTGAGTGGCAAGGACCTTACCTCTCCATGGTGACAGGAACCTGGGTGCTTGGCCCTTCCTGGGTCAAGGGTGTCCAGATTCTGCCCATATTGGCCAGTGTGGGGCTTAGGCATGATGAATATGCTCAAAACATGTCAGTTTCCTTAATAATAATAGCCCCTTCTTATTGTGGGTGCCTATTGTGTTTCTGGCACATATGCCACCTCATTTATGCCTAATAAGAATCCCATGGCACTGGTAGTGTCTCCATTTACAAACGAGGGAGCTGAGGCTGAGCGAGGGACAGTGACTGGCCCAAGGCCATTCAGCTAAAAAATGGTAGAGCCGGGAACATCTGTTTCCAGAATCTGTGCTGTGCAGTGAGCAATTTCCTTCCTTCCCAAGCCTGGGGCTTAGGACATTCTGGACCCTGATTTATGTTGGGGTTCATTTTAAGGGCCACATTTGGGAAGTGGTCAGAGGGGGTCTGGTCATTTTGGAGTCAGGAGAGATTTTCTACACAAAGGTGGGTGACTATCAGTGTGTGCCTTTAGGTACATGTGTGTGCAGGATGCAGAGTTTGGGTATTTGGGGACAGGAAGCTGACCCCAGAAATCAAATGTGTCTATCAGGCCAGGGCAGGAGCAGGTTTGGGGTGTGGCTAAACAGGAAGCTTTGATTGGCCAAACCTCCCAGCTTCCCAGGCCTTATTGTTGGGCGAAGCCTGGAAGTGGGGCTCTCAGAACATTTCTGGCTCACCCCTCCATATACAGACAGGGAGCCTGAGGCCGCAAGAGGAGCAGCCACTTGCTCAAACTCACACAGCTGTGCCAGGCTAGGACACAGGCCTTTCTCCATTTCCCTGGCACAGCCCTTTTGTCTGGTGTGAAGATCCCTCCCCAATAGTCCAAGGAGGGCAGTCATGCCAACTGGCCCACAAAGTGGGGAGGCTGTACCAGGTCAGGCCAAGCCTTATTCTATCCCCATCCTCCTGACAGATCCCTGGGGAAAGTCTCTACTCAGCAAGCACCTCCCCCGCGCCAAGCTTTGCGCTAACCGTCCCACACCATCAGCATGGCTTCATCGGATGGGCACCATCGCTCTCCCCATTCTACAAAAGAGGAAGTTGAGGCTCCAAGAGTAATGGGCCTTCATTCATTCACTGCTGTCCTTGTGGACTGCTTAAGTTCTAGCTGGGGGAAATAGTAATAAAAGTTTTTCCAAAAATGTAATGTTACACAGTGACAAGTCCTCACAGAAAGAGCAGGGGAAGAAGGATGGGGAGAATGTGAGAAATTTTTAAATGAGGATGCCCAGGAAAAGCCTCCCTGAGAGGTGACCTTGGAATGGTCCAAAATCAGGGGTTGGTAAGAAGTTGAGCTGCAATTTGAACCCAGGTCCATGTGATTCCAAATCTCTTTCCTGGATGAGGGAGTGTGCTTCAGAAACAACCCAGAAACATCAAGCAAGGGAACTGGGCAAGTCCCCAGGCCAGGGGAAGCGGGGGTTCTCCAGGTTAAACCCAGATTTCTGGAGGCACGGCACAGGGCAGGGCCTTGTTGCTGCCCCTGCCTCATGCTCCTGAGCCCCACTAAGGTCCAGAGGAGAGGCACCAGGTGCCTGCCCTACCCTGGTGGGGCTCAGCCCTTTGCTTCCCCAACCCAGCTTCCAGCTCCAGGGCCCAAGGAGGGAGCTGCTGCCATCCTTGCGTCTGGGAGGGCCTGTGTCAGGCCCCTGCACTGAGGAGTTTCTTCTGTCCCTCTGGGGGTGGCTGTGGGCTGGAGCTGAGGCATTTCTGGCAGCCTCCATCTGGGGTCTCTGCCTTGGGTCCTGGGCCCATCTTGAGGGGTGTGTGAATCTGTCCCTCAGATTGTACTGTGTATGGTGGGGCTGGCTGGCTTTTCCTTCCTCCCAGGATTCTGCAGATCAGCTTCGAACTTCTTCCCTGTATCTCCACTCCATGCTTCCTCCAGGAAGCCTCCCTGCCTGAGCCCTTTTGTGGCTGTGAGAATGTGATCTAATATGCCTTGCTACACCTCCCCTGAGTAAACATTCCCAGAGAAGTCTTGTCTCCCTCCACAGAATGAAGACAGGGCTGTGTGTCCTTTCTCCAGTTGAGGGTCCCCCACAGAAGGAATGTATATCTTCTCAAACCGAAGGCTCTGAAGGCAGATCTTTCTCCTCAGAACTAGGAGCTCCTGAATACAACTAGTGCTCGACTTACGACCACAGTCAGGACCACGGACCGGTCATAACACGATTTGGCCGTAAGTTGAGTAGGCTATATGTACAGTTGAAATGGTGCACGTGGAGATGGTAGTGCTGCCGGAAGCTGGTCCGCACTGTCGTACTCCCAGCTGGGCAACGTTTGCGCTGCCAGACGCGGAGCAGTCGTGGCTAGCGATTGTGGTTGTAAAGTCGAATGGTCGTAAGTTGCATAGGTGGTAAGTCAATCAATACCTGTACAAGGTCATGCCTCCCCCCTCAGACTGGGAGCTTGGGGCCTCTTGAGAACAGGGTCATGTCTTTTGCTTCAGATTGAGGGTCCCTGAGGGCAGGGCTGTGTCCTCCCCACTCAGACTGGGGCCTCCTGTGTCTCCTGCAGCCTCAGAGTCCTCTGTGTTCAGCCTGGAGCTGCTCAGCACTGCATGCTTGTGTGTGTGTACACGCCTGAGTTTGCTGGAGTGTGCATGTTTGGGGAGGGGTAGCCATGCCTTCTAGCCTCTCTGCCTCTGCCAGCTTTTTGACTCCCCAGCAAGGTGAACTGGTGATGTGGCCCCCTGAATTGGGGGAGACAGGGTTAGGGCCCAGAGCCTCACCTTCCTGCTAGAGTAGGCCCTGGGATGGGGCTGGAGCTCAACCCTCCTCTCCACCTCCCTTGGTCCTGGTGTGCATGACGGGGGGCAGCCCTGAGTGCTGAGCCCCCGCCGGGGCCATGTCCGCCTCTCCTTGCAATAAGCGAGGAGACAGCAGCTATTAATATAAGATGAGTTCACGGGCTCACAGCTTCCGCAGGCTGGAAAACAGGCTCCCAGGGCTGGGGGCTGCGGCAAGGCTCAGCTGTCAGATTCCCTCTTGGAGCCTGGAGACCACCAGTCCAGCATCCCCCAGCTCCTTCCGTGCTGAGATCTGCATACACAGACACACGCTCGTGGCACATGCAGGCACACGCGTCTAGGCCCCTGGCTGTTCTGAGAACACACACACATGCAGACACGTATGTACATATACCCAGATGCATCTGCACACTAGCACATACACACTTGTGCATGCAGATACATCATTGCGCATGTGTACACGGACCATGTCAACTTTCTCTTTATGTGTACACAGGTGCAACAAACATGTTTGCATATCCAAACACATGAGCACACTCACATATACAAACAACTGCATGTGTATATAGATGGTATCCATAGTCATGTATACACATTTGCATGCAGTACTACATTCAAGGACTTGAATGCATGTGCACGCCCTTTCACACACAGCATACACACCCGCACATGCTCCCTGCTGCTGGCAGTGCTCAGCAATCCTGAATTCACAGGTTGGTCCTCGGTTTTCAGAACCAACGGGCTGGCTCAACCCCCACTCCTTGTCTCCCCTTTCCCCTTGCCTCATGACAAGCAGCTCATGCTCCTGCCAACCCCAATGCCTGCCTTCAGCTTCCCGCCCCCCCCCGGGGGATGGCCCCAATCCCTGATTAATCCCCTCACTAATTGGCCAACAGCCCCTTGACTTTGCTGCAGGCCTTCTCAGGAGCTGGGAGCGAGAGGCTGCAAATTGGCCAAGTAGGATGGGTCTAGGGAATTTTGTGCATGTAGAGGGTGAGGGTGGGGGTGCTGCAAGCCCAGTGCCTGGCTGGAGCCAGGCCGGGCACCCCCTATTCCAGGATTGGGCAGAACACTGGCTTCATACTCTCTTGGGAGGGCACTCCTATGATTCGTTATCTACATAGTCACCCGAAGCCAGCCTGGCATGCACATTTACACACAATCACCAGCCATGTGTGCAGACATATTCCACCCCACTTGGCACACTAACACAGACGAACATCTGCACAAACCCAAGTACACTCATGAATGTACCAAGTATGCATGCAAGCAAAATTTTACATGTTCATAGTCACCTGCCAGATATACAGACATCATTTATATATGCACATCCAATGCACACAAATGCAGTCGCATGTATATGGCCTCA
Source organism: Cebus imitator (assembly GCF_001604975.1). Taxonomy (NCBI): domain Eukaryota; kingdom Metazoa; phylum Chordata; class Mammalia; order Primates; family Cebidae; genus Cebus; species Cebus imitator. The sequence continues at coordinate 5,170,663 of NW_016107402.1, forward strand.
CAAACACATACACATACATATTAGATGTGCCCATGAATGTCCTAAGTGTACTTGCGGGCATGCACCAACATCTATCCACACTGGACAGACACATGTACAGTCCAGATATGCATGCAGAACATCCATGCACACTGCTCATATGCATGTATATGCCCCGATGAACAAGCTACGAAGTGGCCACAAGCTAGGGAGAACCCTCTTTAGCTGGCCTCTGGCTTTACATAAAAGGAAGCTTGAGGTTTGCTCAGTCTACTGGGGGGATAGGGCGTGATAGGGCCCACCCAACTTCCAACCTGTCTTTTCCCAGCCTCCATGCTAAATGCCTAAGTCTGGGACCTCCTCTGGGCTTCTCCTAAGCCATTAGGCAGCCACAGGGACACTGTCATGGCTCCAAGAAAAAATGGCATAGCTTCTGGCTTTAGCCCTTCCAATTTCAGTCTTCTTGGCTGTGGCCCAAGCCCACAAGGTGCTCTGCTCTCCTGTAGGCAGTCTAGAGCATTGGAAAAACGGTTTCTATTTCCATGCCTGCTGCTAGCTTGCTGTGTGACTTCAGGCAAGTTGCTGTGGCTCTCTGTACCTTGTTTCCTCATCTATAAAGTAGGAACAAAAGGCATTGCATTGGTAATCCTTCCAAAACCCACACTCTGGGAGCGGTGTCAGTTCCCAAGATGGTGCAGCGCCAGAGTAGAGGGGCTGCATACATCATCGTAGTCAACTGTTTGTTCAATAGGTGAGGAAGCTGAGGCCCAAGGTCTGGGCTAGATCTGACCTCTGATTTCTCAGCCAGGAAGTCTGCTCCTTTTTAATGATGTGTGCAGTGTGAGCTCGTGTGTGCACACTGTGGACATGCACGCAGTTTCTTAGGTAAAGGCAGGGAAGGCATCTAGGTAGGACCTCTTGCCCCGAATATTAACTGGCAATTCTCCCATGAAAGGTTCCTTTGGATGTGAAAGGCTTTTTTTTTTTTTTTTTTGAGATAGTCTCACTCTGTTGCCCAGGCTGGAGTGCAGTGGTGCAATCTCAGCACATTGCAGCCTCCACCTCGTGCCTCAGCCTCCCAAGTAGCTGGGACTACAGGCGCCTGCCACCATGTCTGGCTAATTTTTGTATTTTTAGTAGTGATGGGGTTTCACCATCTTGGCCAGGATGGCCTTGAACTCCTGACTTCAAGTGATACGCCCACCTTGGCTTCCCAAGTGCTGGGATTACAGGTGTAGGCCACTACGCCTGGCCTGTGAAAGGCTCTTTGTCCTTAAGCCTCAAGAGCACTCTCTAAGCACCCACACCTCCAGGGGCTGAGGGGGCAATTCAGGGGGAGCCCTTAAACTGCTCCCAGCCCCACGATCTAGGAGGGAACCAGCTGACAACCAGCCCTGAGCAGAACTTCCAGGAAATGGTGCCAGGTTGCCCTGGCCACTAAGCGGCCAGGAGGGGGCAGTGAGGAACTGGTGGAGGCAGCAAGTAGGGACAGCGGCTGCTGAGGACTGTGTGTGAGGGCTGTCTGCGAGTATGGGTTCCTGTAATCGTGTGCTGGTTTATGTCCTTGTGAAAACAAGGACAAGGATCTGTGCACAGTATGTGCACTGGTGCTCATGTGTCTTGGTCCCTGCCCCTTGGTCCTCTCACACGTGTGTTTCTGTGAAGCCCTGGCCCATACCTAGGGAATCCACTTTGTTTACAGGTAGCTAAGGGTGTAGGCACTTCCTGCTCTAAGGGTCTCAGATAGCTGGGCCCTCAGCCAAGCTCACTTGATTTCAAAGACCATCACTGTTCACTGCCCCTGTAAAACTGAGCACCAGAGAGTGGGGCAGGTAAGAATGGAAACCTTTAACAGGCTCCCTACAACGTTAAAGCCCTCAAGGATTTTGGATGGAGACTCTTAAGATGTTTCGGTCCCATGGTAAACAGAGCATTGGGCTCTGGCTAGAGAGAGGCCTGTGTTTGAACCACATTCTGTTCCTGGCCAGCTATGTGATCTCAGGCAACTGTTTCTCTCCTGTGTCAAATGGGGGACCCTTGCCTCTTAAGAATGAAATAAAAGGTATGCAGTCCTTGGCAGGTGGTGGGCGCTCAATAAACGCTCATTCTTCTCAGGATCAGCCCAAAGAGGTGAAGCGACTTGCACAGGGTCACAGCTCCCAAGTGGCAGAGCCAGAATTCAAGCTCAAGCCTCTTGCTTCCCAGAGCCACATTCCTTCCCTCTAATTCCCTAGCAAGGGCGGCTCCCGAACCACCATTTTGTCTTCGGTCAGGGCGGGCGTCTGGCTGCCTGTCAGTCACCGGCCTCGGGAAGCCAAGTGCTGACTAAACACAGGCCCGAGCAGGCGGGTGGAGCAAGGGGGCTCTGCAGGGGCGAACTGGCTCCGCGGCCCCCTCCCCTGCACCACCACCTCCAGCGATGAGCTCAGAGCGGCTGGCGCAGCAGTTGCTGACAATTCAAAACTTCTGCCCCCTCTCCCGGGATGCCAGTGGGTGACTCTCTCTCCGAACAGCAGGCGTGACCCGCAGTCACCAACTCTGCTCCCGCCCCTCTCCCGGGGGCCACTACACTGTGTCTGCTGGGCCCGGAACTGGGTGTCTGCTCATAAATTACCCCAGGGACAGTTACCCGCAGCAGCTGTGCTCGGAACAACCGTTGCTTCCTGGGTAGGTCATTTTTTGGGTCAGAATACAAACCCAGCCCCCTGGCCTTTCTCAGGCAGGAGAGGGGGCATGCAGCAGCCTAACCCTTTTATCGGATTCCACTGTAAATCGTTCTATTTAAGGTAAGTTGCTTGGGTCTGAGAGGCCGATAAGATGCCGGCCAGATGTTGGGAGCGGCATCAGCATTCAGCCTGCGCTCCTCTCCTGCCTGATGCAAACAGTTGCCAGCAGCTTGTCTCCTGTGGCACCAGCACACCCCGTTTCTCAAGTTGAGAAGGGGACAGGATACCTGGGCCTGCAGGTCCCCCTTCCTGGGTCTCCTCCTAAACTGACATGGTTCCAGCCTTCTTTACCTTAGGCACACAGTGTGCCTTCCACACCCAGAAGCCTCCCGCACTTCAGGCCCACCCACACTGGAGCCCCTCCCGAGCTCTGGTCACCACCTGTGGCTATTAGTATCACTTCCTTCTAATCTCTTGTCCCATTAAAACAATACCACAAACACCAGAGGTGGTTGAGTGGCTACAAAGACTTTATCAAATTATTTAAAATGTTGGCATTTAAGTATTCATGTGTATACATAGTTACATGGAACCCTCGGGCCAGTGGGGCACAAATGTGGTAGACACGCGATAAGCCTGGCAGGGAAGCAAGAGACCAGGCCTGGAGCCACAGGGCTTTAAAAAATTGGATGTCTTTCCGAGGGTCTGAGAATGCGGCAGAAGAGGAAAGGGTCACTTTACAGGGTCTGGCTTAACCCACTGCCCAGATCTCCAACCGAAGAGCTCCTTTCCCATCCTCAGGGGAACAGGGCCTGTTTTTACACGGCATCCCTACCACACATACACCCATTCCCTAAAATCTTGATGTGGCAAACACACCCAAGAACCCACTGAAATATGTCCTTATAAATATATTTAAGAAAACAAGGCACTTTGGGAGAATTACGGCTCACTCTACTACATGTACATCATTCTAGACAGAAAGTAAAAATTGGTTAGTTTCTCAAGTGAATTAACTGAATAAACTTAATAACAAAATTGTTCCCTAACCCACACTGAGGCACTGTTCAAGTCAACATGGCAGAAAGCACAGAATGAGATACATCTCTGCACAACACCTGGTCCCAGGTCAGCTGGACCCCGGCAGGACTCAAAGCCTGATGCCTCCAGGAAGCCTGACATCTCTCATGAGCAAAGCCCCCTGGCCTCGGAGCACTGGCTCCCTCCCTCCCCAGGCCCTGAGGTCAGGTGAGGGGCCGCAGTGGGAGGCAGTCCTAGTGCAGAGCTGGGACACGGTGGGAATGCTTAAGCAGGATCACCAAAGCCACAGAGACCTCAATTTCTCCAAGCTGGCGCTGCAGAGTCGGAGGATCGGCGCCACGGGAAGAGATTTCACATTAGCCCTGACAACGCCGCCTCGGCTCTGCGGTAACATTGGCCAGGGTTGTTTCTGAGGGTGCTCAAGCTTCCACTGTGAGCTGGAGCCTGGGCCAGCTGCTCTGAGCCTCCAAGGGCTGGCTGAGCCTGCCGCCTCCCTGGGCTGCTCCTTTGGAATGTACCCATCTCACAACAAAGGCAAAGCCACAAGTCGCTTCTGACACTATTGGAAGCTGGGACCCAGGGCCACAGGAATGGGGGCAGGTCCCCTGGGTGGGGTGAACCAGGAAGGGAGGAGGCTCCTTGGCTTCAGCACTTAGGAGTCCTTATGGGCCATTGTTCCATATTCTCACCAGCCTCAGCCCAGATTCAATAATCACTAAACTTTGCATTCTACATTACATGAGTCCAAAAACAGGATTACCTGCATTGGGTCCTTTCCCATCTTAAAGGGCTCTGGGTTTAAAGAAGCCCTTTTTTTGGTGCATATGCATAAGTGGAGCCCAGAGGGCCTCTTGGCTGACTGGGTCCCCGGCCCCCCGAGCTGAGGAGGCTTCGCAAGGCCGGCTGCTACAAAGCGCAGAGCTTGGCTGCCTAGATTTTAATGAGAGCGTCAGGCAGAGCTGTGCTGTTGCTCTCCGGGACTTGCAGATCATTACCAAACCAGCTGTAGGATGAGAACACAGCACATCGAAACCCTAGGAGGTCACTGAGCTAATGATCTAATCCTACCTTCCGCAGGCAGTGCCCCTCCCTACCTCCTCCTGCCCCCAGCCCTTTCCACGATGGACTCAGTCCATTCCAGAAGCCAGGCCAAGACCGCCCCCTTCAAGGTCAGAGCAGAATGATAGTGAGTGGCTCTAGCTCTCCCTTTTCCGGAAAGAAGGAGGATGGGGGTAATTCAGTCAAAGCCATTAGGCCCAAACCCTGGCCTGGCCAGGTCCCAGGTCTCCTATTTGGGAGAACCACTGCCCTCTGCCTGCCTCACCAGCTACTGCTGGGCTGCAACCCAGGCACCTTCAACGGCCATTTTAGGGTTCTGATGAAAGCACCTTCGGCTTCTGAAGTGCAGCCTGGGAAACAAGGTGGGGGCCCACATAGCCCGGTGTCTCAGCAGGGAGCCTGGTGCCAAGTCCTGTGCCAGAGACACCTGATCTGGAGAGAGAGGAGGGCACATGTGGGACTGGCCACAGCAGGAGGGCACGCTGGCCCCTACAGGCTCAGTCCCCACACCCTGAGTTCCAGGAAAGAAGGCAGAGGGGAAGTGGTCAGCAAGGGCACAGAGGCAGAACCCATGACTATACACTCTCTCCTCAAGCTGGAGGGTTTTACGAGGGCTTTGGCAATTACTACAACCATTTGCTGTGCTGGGTAGGGACAGATCCTGTTTCTCTTTGTTTCAGGGCTCTGAAAGCTGGAGAAGCCAGCAGAAGCCGATTTCAGCATAAGAGGCTACACAATAGTTAGGGCAGAACAGAAGAAACCTCACTGTTGGCCAGAGCTGACCAGTTTTTTCCTGAATAATAGCACCTGTGTATTAGCCTGGGAAAAGCGGGGAGGAAGGGAGGGAGCTTCACCATGTGCAGTGAGGGGAGCTGGAAACAGGACCTGGAGCCTCTCTGCCTTTCAGCCTGCTTCACGGCTGCCAGGCCCCCCCAGGCAGGTACCAGCACAGCTGCCAGCCTGAGGGACTGAAGTTTCCACAGTTGGCAGAATCTATGCTTAAAGTGGGGAAATAAAAGGGGGAGGAGTTGCACAGGAATTGAAAACAGCACCTGTCAAAGCTGCCTCTCCCTTCCTTCTCTCACTACTTCTGGTCCCCCAGAAGGGCAGCTCCCAAGGCTATGTGGTTGGTTGGTGACAGAAAAGGGGCAACAAAGAATGACAAGAGAGGCTGTGAAGGTCTGAGCAGCACTGACAGTGCTGGCACAGACCTTGAGTCCTCCTACTGGGACCCCAACCTAGGGTGAGGTCTGGAGTAGCATACTGCCATGAAAGCTCTGCCCAGACTCCAGTAGGTGCCCATTATTTGGTCCCAGAAAGCACAGGTGACTTGGAATCAGGAACTCTGGGCTCTAGCTACGTCACTATCCAACTGTGTGACCTTGAGCAAGTCACTTCCCATCTTTAGGCCTCAGCATCTTTAAAGGGTGGGACCCATGGAGCACCGCTGTTACTCCTGCCCTGCAGTTCCAAGTCTTCAGGCTTTGCTCCTGACAGCCAGAAGAGGCCTCTGTCCTCATGTGTCAGGGAGAGTTTGGTCATGGATACGAGAGGTTAAAATTGGGCTGTGTTGCCTGAAGGCACCTAGAGGTGGTGGTGGTGCATCCTGAACACCATACTCACCAAAGGGATCCTGGGAGAGACGCAACAACCCCAGCCTGCAGAAAGGCATCACTTTTGGGAAAAAGGGATGAGACATTCTTTAGAGGCTTGATGCCTCCTGGAATAAAGGACATCCCAGGCATAGAGATCACTTAGAAAAAGGCAGGCCCACCCTGCTGATTAGGGCAGAGGGTGAGACAGTCTGGTCATTGGAGCCTTCGGCCTGCTCTGCCCTTTCAATGCACGGGAAAGGGGCCAGCTGTGTCCATTCAGGCCACTCCCCCTGCTTTAGAACCAGAAGGTGGCTGGCATTATTCGATGTGGCTGAGGGCACAGGTTTTAGAAGATTGCAGTTGAATATGGCTCCTAAGGGAAGGCACCATCTCCAACAGAAACCCGATCAAAGGAATCTGCTTTGGGATTTCTCCTTCCTTTCAATATGCAACAGGCACTTGAAGGAAAGAGGGAACATCCCAGTTACTGAATCTCAGGAGCCCCACAGGGCCTGACAATGGGGAGAAGAAATACAGGTTGATTTGGAGGAATCACTTGGATATATCTTTGGTTGCTTCAGGGAAAGCTTTGGCCCCTTAAAATTACTTTTTTCCTCCCTTTTCTCCCCCATGGGACTGTTGGGGTTGGCATCAAAGAAGGCAGGTAGGAAGGGAAGAAAAAGAAGGTAGGCAGCAGGCAGAAAGAGTTAATCCGACCAGTCGTCCTCATCAAACTCAGAGGAGTCATCTTCTGAGTCACTGTACTCAACAGCAATTCGACGAGACAAGATGGTAGCCACATCATTGCCCACAACATCCCGCTTCTCTTGTTCCCGTTGCTCCTCAACCCTGCGCAGCTGGAAACCTGGTGGCAAAGAGACAGAAGGGTGAGGAAGGCATGTCTTCAGCCTTGCAATCCATTTGGGACTGGGTAAGGGGGAGTAGCCACCAATGGGTAAGGGGTATTGGAAAAGACAGAAAAAAAGGTTGTTCTGGAAAAGCAGAAGTAAAGATTGAGTTTATGAAATTGGTAGTCCTGATGCCACAGCTGTGTCTGAAAGCAGCCTGCTGTCCTTCCTGGTTTACACACTTTCAGGCTGGTGAGGACTTCTCATCACGCTTTGAAATGATGAGTGGCCACCACACTCCATCTAGCAGATCCTCAGTTTGCCCAATTCCATCAACTATAATGGGGCTCAGCTGCCACAGACTGTCCCCTCTAGACTAGAAGTTTTTTGAGGATCATAATCAGAACAAACCACCATAATCCCTTGGGACCAGACCTGACTTATGACAGAATAAATATTCCAATGTTCCAGGACAGTGAGATGATGAGGGGGGAGGGGAGGGAAGGGAAGAGGAGAAAAGAGGGAAGGAGATAAAAGAAAACATGAGAAAAAAGGGGAGAGAAAGAGGGCAGGGGGCAAGGAAGGAAGACATGAAGGGCAAAGTGGTGGAGAAGGCTGGGGGGTTGCTGAGTCCAGCTGAACAAGGACCCACTAGGACAGTGATTCTTGCTTTTTTCTGAAGGCATAAAACCCTTCTGAGAAACTGATGAAAAATGGGGATCCTTCCCCAAGGAAAAAAAAATGCATGCAAACACACATAAGCATATATTTCCAAGGACTTCCAAGATCCCAGCTTAAGAATCCTTTACTTTAAACCAAGGTGGAAAGAAATCTCAATCTCCATATTTTCAGGGTGAAGCCTTTTCTCAGGCTGCTCCTAGGCCTAATGCCCCAATCTCTCCCCACCCAACGAAAGCTATTTCCTGGGAAGGGCACAGAGCCCCCTCCCACATCCCCCAATCAGTCATCCCAGCTTCAGAAAGACAAGGCTCCATAGTCCCAGACCCACCACTGGGATTTACCTTGACGGATGGCTGAAAGCAGGTCGCTACGGGCATCACTCACGGCAGGCAAGGAAGACTTGGGCTTGGTGGCATCAGAAAGTGGTGGTGGTACAGCAGGCTGGCCATCTGCACCAGTGAAAGGGGGAGGAGGGGGCCCCGGAGGAGGAGGGGGAGGGGGAGGGGGAGGTGCTCCTCCTGTTGGCTGGGACAAGGGAGGTGGGGGCAGAGTTGGGTAGTCAGCTGCCGGCGGTGGAGGAGGAGGTGGAGGGGCAGCAAAATCAGGGTGAGGTGGGAAAGATGGGGGTGACGGTGGTGGAGGGGTCCCTGGAGACCCAAATCCTACAGGTGGTGGTGGAGGTGGGATGCCTATCATCGAAGGGGGAGGTGGCGGAGGGGCAGGTGGTGGAGCAAACCCGGGTTTAGGGCCTGACGGAGAGCTTAGAGGAGGAGCTGGTGGTGGATGGCTTGGGCTGACCACACTGGATCTTTTGGGTCCAGCCAAACCAGATCCTCTTTGATGGTCCACTGAGTAACTAAAAGGTCAAAGAAAAAAGACTCACCATCACTCTTAGAATGCAAACACCTACCTACAGTTAGCCTTGTCTCTATGCCGAGGTTTATCTTGGTTGACTATACTATTTCACTTTGGCTCAAACAGAAAGAAAAGCCTACCTATGGTCAGAACAGACCAATAAAAAAATAAGCATCCTTGTAAGGTAATGAGCTTCCCACCTGTAGAGGAGGATAGCCAGATTGAGTAAAACTACCTGAAAGAAGTGGACTTCAGATTCCTCTAAGGTAAGGGCTGGCTGGGACGTCTCTTAGGCACCCCTCTACCTTTTCAGCTCTCCTGGGGAAGGCACCCTCCTGAACCCTTCTCTAAGAATGGTCCATGGCAGTTGTCAGTTTAAACCTGCAGCCAGGATTAAGGGTGCATACAAGAGAGAACCGGAATAAAAATTCAACCACCCACCCACACACCAGGATCTGTTTCTCAGGCTATTAACATTTACCAGCATTGGAGAGGGCAGGAAACCCAAGCCAGGCTGACCACACCTGAGTGGGATACAGATTTAGGTGAATGCATCTTCAGTGCTCATGTGGGGAAATCTTGAGAGAGAATGAATCTCAATCTCAGAATCTGCAGAGATGGGAAATGAATGTGCCACCAGACTCCTGACCCAGGCTTGAAAGAGGATTAAAGCTACACCTCTCCTGGGATCAGATTTGCTCGGATGCAGCTTCAAGGTCTCAGGCCATGTGTGAGGCTGCAGGTTTTCTTTTTCCACCTTTGTATCTAACAGCTACTCCTTAGAAAAGCAGCCATTTTGGAATTTTCCATAGACCTTCAAGCCTTAGCTGCATCTGACAGGGCAACCAGCAGGAGTGATTTGGTAAGCAGAAGGATATTTGGGATTAATGGTTTCAAGGGCCAAGAAGAATGAGGGGAGAGTAGGAGGGCAGCACTGCTTTAGGTCTCCATCTGAGGGGTCCTCAACACATTCAATCTCTAATTAAGCATTATTCAAGGAGAAAAGTGCACCTTTCAAAGCTCTCATTTGTCGGGCTACAGAAATGACAAAAGTAACTGAGAAAACAGTGCAATCTGAACAATTCTCAGATCTCTTTTCAATGTGTTACTGAAGTGTTACTGCCTAACACGTCCTCTGTACACCTCTGCCAGGGACACTGACAAATAGCAAAATGGACAAATTTGGAGTTTCACCCCTCTCTTCCCTTTGTTTCATTCTTTCTGGAGATTCTACACAGCAGCGAAACTAACCAGAAGCAGTAAGAGAGGAAGTGACTCTATGCTAGGTTCCTAGACAACTGGGCAAGGTATTTGCAACTATTTCATGGACAGCAGTTTGTACCACTTCATTTCATGATGAGTTAAAGAAAAAAAGTTGGTGACTTTTATTTGTTCAGGTATAGTCAGGAGTAGTTAAGAAAACAGGTTCTAGTCCAACTGGCCAATCAGAGCTCTGCCCTTACTGGCTGTGACTTTTGGGTCATTTCATTGACCCCTCTGTGCCTCACAGTTTACTCATCTGTAAAATAGGGACAGTGTTTAGCATAATGCCTGGCACCTTGCAAATACTGGGTAAATGTTAATTATTTCTATTATCTAGACAGTTTTGTTTGAAGTTATTTTAATAGTCTTGATCTAGGGTTTGAACTCTT
>NW_016107402.1:5181134-5198666 GCF_001604975.1 Cebus imitator
AAGTGATCCTCCTACCTCAGCCTCCTGAGTAGCTGGGACCACAGGTGGGTGCCACCATGCCTGGCTATTTTTTTTTTTATTTTTAGTAGAGATGAGGTCTTGCTATGTTACCCAGGCTGGTCTTGAACTTTTGGCCTCAAGAGATCCTCCCGCCTTGGCCTCCCAAAGTGCTGGGATTAAAAGTGTGAGCCACTGCTCTTGGTCCATTCTTTTGTTCTTGAGTGTATAACCACCAATAGTGGATGGAATAGATGCCACCATTTACCTGAATTCTGCTGGTGGGGGAGGCAAGTTGTCCTCGGAGAAGGAAGGAGAAGGGGAAGAAGCAGAGTCTGACTGTGGTGGTGGTGGATAGTTGCTTGTATCCACGTTTTCAACACAGCCAATGCTGCCATTCTGGTACACCAAGGTGGGTGGATACCTGACAATGAACCAAATACCAAAAAGTGTCATTTAAAGAGCCTGAGTGGGTTTTCTTCTTAAAAGGTACTACAAAAATGCATTTGATACAAAAGCTATTAGGGAGAAATAAAATAGGTATATTTCCTGTATATTTTCTGCTACACTGAAATTTTATTTTAAGACTAAATATTCTATTGTCAAATATATCTCAGATATTTCTGCTGAATTGTTTGTAGTAACAGGATTCAACCCCAGATTATCAAAACTATGCTGCTCCTTGCCCAGTCTTGGCCTTGTCAAACCCGGCAGTTCTTTTAAATTCTCTCCCCAGTGTCAGGTGCAGATATACCTGAATCCCAAAGCCTGTCCTGTCGCAAGGGGTGAAGCCAAGTCACACAGGCTAGTGAGTTGCAAACATGTGACTGCCACACAGCCTGATTTTGAGGTCAGCAAGCCTCTGGGGAGCTCGAAGGCCAAGGAGGCACTGGATTGCAAAATGAAGCTCAGGATGAATGCAGGGTGCTATGAGGTAGTAAATGTGGTCTTTCTGCCAGGTCTCTTATCAAACAAAATGAGCTGACAATTAAAGTAGGGTGCTAGGGCTTGCCTCATGAAAACCTGTCCCTCAGTGCACTGGGCCTTGGGTGAATTTGTTCTGGGTGAACAACAACAAAACTTTAAACAAGCACAAATACACAAGCATCAGCTAGCAAAATCTGGCCTGCTATGCTCCACCTCCCGCCCTCTTTCCACCATTGTTGGGTTCTAAAGAACTCATCTAAAACAAACCCCAGGGAGAACAGAGTTGGAGGAAACTAACTGAATCTAAAGATTCTGTGATGTGGAAAATCCCCAAGGCCTGGAGCCCTGGAGCCTTGGCACGTCTCTTTATAGGTTCACCAACAGGCATGTCCAGATAGACTAGCCATGCAGCCCAACTCCAAACCGCCTGGACAACAGGAAAATGGGAGGCAAATCCTCATCTTCCTACTCCACGAAAAAAAGACACACATGGGTAGCTGGCATTCTGAACATGCAAGCTTCTGGCTTTAGAGTCACTGAAACCTGTGACAACTGCCTGTCTGAACAGGATGGGTCCATGGAACAAAATGGCCCCCTTTACTGGGAGGTGAAGGTAATGAAGGTACCCTCAGGGGTGATTTCCTAGGAAAGAAAAAGGTTCATTTTTTCCTTTCACCGTCTTCATCACTCTTTAAAACAGATCTCTTAATCCATGAAGAACAAGTGTCAGAAGTGTCAAGATTTTTAAAAGTCAAGATTTTCATGTAGAGTTATTTCCAAAAGCTAGAACAACTCAACTCTTTCCTTTTATCATTCCTAGACACCCAGCATAGGCTGGCATGGTTCTCTGACAGCCATGATGCAATGTATTTAGAGAAAAAAACCAGGGCGACATTCATTCCAAGCAGTCATGGTGACTTGGCTTTGAATGTCAACCAGGTCAGGTACCAGGATAAGCATCAAACCAAGCTTTAAAACCATCTTTCCCCCGTCTTTAAACCTCCAGTGTGATTTGGTATTGGGAAATGGGGTCAGACTGACACCTCTTATTTCTTCGCAGAGATATATAGCCTCAATACTGGCCGAGGAACCTTTCCCACACTGTCTATGAGGTCTGCATTCAGTCCCTTGGCCAGCCTCTCTCCCAAGACTGACAAAAGCTGACTGAAAAGTTGCTTCAGTGATGTGAACAACTTCCTTGCCCGGCCCTCCCCAGCCCTCAGAGTGAAATGCCCAGTTCTTAGGCATGACCTTCAAATCAATGCTCCGGAGGCAAAGGATTCCCAAGACCACTTTTCTTCTTCCCTTTCCAGTCTTTCCTCTGGGGCCCTGAGATGTGTCAGTGTCTCGCAGAGTAAGGGCACTAGGAGCCATGGGCTTTCTTTTCCAGACCACTCCAGTCACCTCATTTAAATTGCTGAGTCTCTTGATTTATTTAGCAAATTTTAATCACCAGATGGATGCACTTTAAAGTAGCTGATTAATAGTGGTATTGATCTAAGCCACACAGACTTCAGGGGGTGTGAAAGGTGTCACACCAGAGCTGTCAGACTGTTGTCCCCAGGTCCCCAGCCCCTTCAAAGAATGCTACCGACAGCACAAAGGCATTACCTACCCAGAAGGCCCCAGCTTTTCTTTGGACTCCACAAATTCTTGTCCCATCTTCATTTTCTCCCATTCTTCCTTACGTGTCTTGATTTTACGTGGGTTTACGTTCCCTCGATTTGGATTATCTTTCTTTTCTTTCTATAATGAAAAGAACAGGAAGGTCTTTGTAGAACATTTTCCAAAGTTCTTCATTAAAATTCTACCCATCTTCATGGATGCATATCTAAGAGATGATCTACCTAGACAACATACAATAACTACAAAACTTACAGAATTACTGGGTTTGGCGTGATCTAGAGGTCATCTAATCCACACCATCCCCTAGGTGAAACATTTGCTCAATCCCACATTCAAATGCCTCCAGCAATGGGAAACCCACTACCTCTTTTCATTCACATTTTTGAAAATCTCTAACTGCTAGAAGTTAGTAAATAGCTATTTATTATTTACTGAGCCCCAAAGATCAGTAAAGAGAGATGAGATGTAATGAGACCTACAGTTATCTGGGGCATATATAAGGAAAAAATAAAAAAAAAAAAAAAAAAATCAATGAAGAATTTTTCAGGCTGTGCAGCTGCTCTTGCCCCTGGCACTCTCTTGGGCCTCCCGGCAGCCATGCTTAATAGGAATGAGGTTGCAACTGGTAGGTCACATACATATCAGGAAGAGCCTATGGGGAGGAAGAATCTCCAAAACCTACACATATCCCCCCACCCTGGCCCCACCCAACCAGTAGTGAAGGTGTTAAACTGCTCCTGTTGCAAATCAAACACTGCAGAACCTTGTGCTCATCTCTGAAAAATGAGCTGCAAAACTGGCGGGGAAGGGACTAGCCTAGCTTGCATGTCCAGCAGAGTCAGGTGCAAATTGCAAGAGAAATAAATGGTGAATAGAAAAGTCAATTTCTAAAACTCAGCCTGAATATACTCAATTGTTAATAGCGCTGGGGGGAACAAACACATTTTTGGTGTGATTTATACTTTCATCTTGGTTGTGCTTGGTGTGGCCACATTTTTTTAAGAGTTTCACCTGGCATCCAAGCAAGCAGCCACTCAAAATGATTACTTCACATAAGACTGGCTTCCTTTTTATCCCCCCTCCACAATCGTGCCTACTGATGTGGAGAACAGAGGCCCCTCTCCCCTCACCCTATGCTTTCTCTTCTCTTTCATGATATCCTTGGTGTCCTGCAGCATCTTCTCCTTCCAAAGATCAAAGAAGTATGAAGGGTCTGTGTAGAATTTGAGTGCCTCTTTTCCATCATCCCTGGGATAGAAATGAAGACAAGTAGCTGTCAGTAGACAGATGAGCTCCCAACCAAATCCAATATTCCAAACACCTACCAGTTAGCAGTTTTTACACCAAGGAATCAAGAAGTCATTTGAATCGATTGCATATTTCCTCTCCCATACCAGCATTTCAATGCCCCTGAATGGTACCTCTCTACTTATCAGGCTTTTTAAGAACCTTAGCCTTACTTTCAATTCCTGGTAGATAATTTGCATTGTCAGGGCAAGAACAGGTGATAGCAGTAGGGATTCTGATTACTTCTAATGATCTGCATGGCCACAGACATCTCCCTGAGGATATTCGGATATCCTGGTACATCAGAGGGAATTTCTACCACTGGTTCCTCTTTTCCCACCAGTTCCCCAGGACTCTCTAGGAAGCATCAATAGCTTTCCACCCACTGGAAATCTGTGTATACATGTGGAGGTTCATGTGTATGCCTATGTACACATATATACATGAAAAGTGTGTGTGTGTACAGCTGTTATTTCTCTGCACACACAGATAACCACTCCACCTTCTTGCTCCCTTCTAAAATAGCTCAGCATCCACACACACCCCAACCACAAGGGGGCTCCAGTGAAAAAAGACGGCCAGCTGTTGTTAAGACCACAAGGTTTAATCACCAGCTCCTAATTAGTGGCTGTGCCAGTGGGACAGCATAAGTCACTGCGCGTCCTTATAAGGGCTATCTGCCAGACTCAATGGTCGTGGTTGGAATCTTGCACTTTGGCATGGATAAAGCCCTCTCACTATCCAGAAAATATGTGCTTAGGAGTGAACATTTATCTTAACATATTTCTGAACTGAAAGGAACTGGAAAGGCAATTCTGTTCCCTCTCTCCAATCCTATCACAACACAGAAAGCACTTCCAAATCAAACATTAATGATTGAGACAGAAGCTAGCTCTGTTGCCAGGCTGGAGTGCAATGGCGTGATCTTAGTTCACTGCAACCTCCGCCTCCTGGGTTCAAGCGATTCTCATGCCTCAGCCTCCTGAGTAGCTGGAACTACAGGCATGTGCCACCACACCCAGCTAATTTTTGTGTTTTTAGGGGTTTCACCATGTTGGCCAGGATGATCTAGACCTCTTGACCTTGTGATCTGCCCACCTTGGCCTCCCAAAGTGCTGAAATTACAGGCATGAGCCACTGCGCCCAGCCATTTGTTTTCTGAGACAGTCTCACCTGTCACCCAGGCTGGAGCACACTGGCACAATCTCGGCTCACTGCAACCTCCGCCTCCCAGATTCAAGTGATTCTCTTGCCTCAGCCTCCTGAGTAGCTGGAACTACAGGCACGTGCCAGCACACCCAGCTAATTTTTGTATTTTTAGTAGCGACAGGGTTTCACCATATTGGTCAGGCTGGTCTCAAACTCCTGAACTTGTGATCTATCTGCCTTGGCCTCCCAAAGTGGTGGGATTACAGGCATGAGCCACCGTGCTTGGCCACATTAATGATTTCTATATTAAATCTTCTTTGGAGTTAGATATATACCAGTTATTTCTGTTAGGCCAAGTTCAGATAATTGAGAGGCCATGCTAATTCTGATACTGTATGTTAAAAAGAAAAACACCACTAACTGAAGAAAAAAATTCTATTAATATCATTTGTTTATCCAATCCTATCACAAACCCTAAGTCACACTCCCTACAATATTACTAGCTGTACGACCCCTTTCTGCCCCACATCCCCTCTGCCCAAACCCAACTAGACTCAATACAGAGTCAAATCTCTGTCCTGCTATGCTGGTCTCTTTGAAAGCCAAGGGGAAAACATAATTTTACACAGTAAAACGAAGGACAGATGCCATGTACTTTATATCTGTGTGAGAAGGTTCCCTGAATCAGACTGGTGTTCTTGAATTTCACATGGGGATGCGCATGTGCATGTGTGTGCGCACGCGTGCGCGTGCACACACACGCTCTCTCTCTCTCTCTACCTTGTAGTATACACGTCCAATAGAAGACATCTGCCTCCAGTTATCTGTAATTACTTTTTACCTGCTCCAAAGATACGTATGGATGTAAGCAAGATAAATATTCGCCTTCTGCCCCTCTTCAGTGGTTTTTTGCAGGATGGCAAAACTACCAAACCACTGCTGGAGAGGGGCTTTAAGTTGTCTATAAGGCTACCTTGTTTTTCAAGTCCAGTCACAGCAGGGTAGGTCCTTTCAGAAGGAAATGTCTAAAGGATGTTCAAAACAAAGTGAACAATGCTCATTTGGAAGAATGCCAATTATTCCTTAAGCTTTGGAAAGACCCCTCTGGGCCCAGAGCAGCCAGTCCAAGAGGCTGGCCCCACTAACACGCCCAAACATCTGGTAATCTAGTGGTTTCCAAGTAAGTGGGAGCCTTGCTAGAATGTTGCCCCTGGGATCCATGCTGTAGGACCGCCTTGTAACAAAGTCCTTTTGGTTCTATAATAACTAAATTCCTTGGATGGAATCCAAGATGGACCTGGCTTATATGAAATTAAACTCTGTAGCATGCAATGTTACAGTAAACTTTCAACGTATATTATACTCACTATGCATTTCAGAAACCAAACAATAATAAGTGACAAGTGTCTATGGGGTAAATTTTAGTTTCTACCACCACAGACAACATTGGGGTAGGCAGTAAGCTTTTAAATACAAGCCTCTGATGTAAACAACCACTTCAGATAAAAAGACAATCTAGTGTTATTAACCATAGGTTGAAAAAGGGAGGAGCTAGCTGACCATTACCTGTAAGGGGTAAGATTGTTGAGAGGGGGAGGAGTATCACAGGTATTGTATGTTTCTAAGACAGGCACTGGGAGAGAGTTTCTGTCAAAAAGTTTCTGATCTTGAATGGCGGAGCTTCTGAAGGCCTTTCGGGTGTTGATTCCTTGTAGTGACACTGAGAGAAGATGGAAGGCATTAGAAAATGGACGACAGGCTATTTGAGCAAACACTGAGTCACACCAGTCGGAGAGGCCTCAGCTGCTGCATTTCTTGGCCGCCGCTGTCTGCAGCCAGGCTTTTTTTTTTTCCCTCCTGCTCGGGGAAGCCCCACAAGGCTGTCAGCAGCCCAGTCATTTCACGACTGAACAAAATGAGGCAACACAAAGGTTTACTATGTGGCTAGATCTAGCAGGCCTCTCCTTAGGAGGAATGAATCTTCCAAGTACTTTTATGGTAGCAGAATACGATTGAGGGAGGGGAAATCTGAGAAAGAAGGAATTAGGGGTATGGGAGAAAGGAGTACATGGGGGTGTGGTAGAGCTAGAAAGGTTCTTCCCACCACTCAGCCTTGTGTCATTTCAAAGCAGAACTCTATAGGTCTCTGTGATTTCTCCCCTCACTTTTTTTTTTTTATAAATCAGGGAAAAAATTCTACAAAACTGTTCAGCAGAGCCTGCAAATGTTGAGCTTAACTTTCTTACCTTCTTCTTCCTTGGGATCCAGCTGAGTGACTTTAACTTGTAGTCGGTCAACCCTCTCAGCAAGGGAGCTTACCCGAGAGGCAAAGGTATTTGCCTGAGTAAAGAGCTCTCCAAAAATGTCCTCTGCATATTTACCTGGGAAGAGCAAAGAAACAAGTCACTAGTGCATAGAAGTAACATAAATGGTCAGAAAAACTGGCTACTAAAGATCGTATTCCCTAACTCCTAAACACACACATATATACATACATACATACACACATACCCTAAGATGGTTTGGGCTATATGCAGATGACTGCTCTTGGAGACAGAGAAATACTCTTCATAGTTTAGGAAATCTGCATATGTTCTATAACTAATAGAGCGTTCTTGACAGACTGTGAACAGTCATGAAACTCAAAACAGGCT
This sequence comes from Cebus imitator, assembly GCF_001604975.1. Classification (NCBI taxonomy): domain Eukaryota; kingdom Metazoa; phylum Chordata; class Mammalia; order Primates; family Cebidae; genus Cebus; species Cebus imitator. Next base: position 5,188,775 of record NW_016107402.1, read on the forward strand.
GAATAAAACTGAAAGGTCTAATGCAAAAAATTAAGCTTGGAAGAACAGATAATATTTCTACACATTTCCAGCCTGGGCAACATGGTGAAGCCCCATCTCTACTAAATATACAAAAATTAGGCAGGTGTGGTGGCAGGAGCCTATAATCCCAGCTACTAGGGAGGCTGAGGCAGGAGAATCGCTTGAACCCGGGAGGTGGAGGTTGCAGTGAGTCAAGATCTAGCCACTGCACTCCAGCCTGGGTGACAGCGTAAAACTCAAAAAAAAAAAAAAAAAAAAAAAACCTACACATTTGCCTATAGCCTTTAGCCTCTTGCTGTTCTGTAAAAGCACCTTATAAAATGGTTCTGAAAAACAGACTGGGAGTTCAGAGGACGTTCTAGGTATCTAAAATTAACATGAAAAGTAAGAAATTCATTCCTGAATGGAACCTTAAAAGTATAGTCAACAACCATGATTAGCTGTGGTATCTTTGAGGGGTCCTGACCTTATCAGAGATGCACAACTTCTAAGGGGTGGAAAGATTACTTTATGTTTTATAACCTATAACTTTCTTTTCTTTTTTCTTTCTATTTTTCTTTTTGGAGACAGAGTCCCTCTGTGGCCCAGGCTGGAGTACAGTGGTGTGATCTTGGCTCACTGCAACCTCTGCCTCCTGGGCTCAAGAGATTCTCACATATCAGCCTTGTGAGTAGCTGGGATTACAGGTGAGCACCACCATGCCAGGCTAATTTTTGTATTTTTAGTAGAGACAGGGATTTGCCAGGTTGCCCAGGCTGTTCTCAAACTCTTGCCTCAAGTGATCCACCCACCTTGGCCTCCCAAAGTGCTGAGATTACAGGTGTTGAGCCACCACACCCGGGCTGTAACCTATAACTTTCAAAGTCTTTTCTCTAGGTTACAATCCTTCAAATCTATATCTCAGGAACAAAGTGAAAAGCTGAAACTTCCAAGCCCTCTACGAAAAACAACATACCAGTGGTCTCTTTCCACAATGTCTTGATTTTTAGAAAAAGAAAGTTCCGTACTTTCAACCCTGGAATGCAAGGAGAATTTGCAGCCAAAGAAACATAACAGCAATTTGACACTACCTCTATATTGTCATTCCAAGCCACAAGCACATTCTTACTAGGAATGAAAAGTGGTGCATACAAATAAATATGCCATCTGAGCTGCTTCTTCTTTTTTATTTTTTGGAGACAGTCTTGCTCTATCCCCCAGGACAAAGTACAGTAGCGCACAATCTCAGCTCACTGCAGCCTCCTCCTTCTGGGTTCAACCAATTCTCATGCCTCAGCCTCCTGAGTAGCTGGGATTACAGGTGTTTGCCACCACACCAGGTTCATTTTTGTATTTTTAGTAGAGACAGGGTTTCACCATGTTGGCCAGGCTGGTCTTGAACTCCTGACCTCAGGTGATCCAACTGCTTCAGCCTCCCAAAGTGCTGAGATTATAGGTATGAGCCACTGCGCCCGACCCTACCATCTGAGCTTCGTACTTGCAAGGTGAAGGCAGGCATAAGAGACTGTGGACAATCAAATGATAATTTTTTTTTGAGAATTATTTAAAGTAGGCTCAATTTTTAGCTTCAAAACTACATTATGCTTAGTCCATATTTGAGGGGAAAAAAAATAGCCTAAAAGGTCAAAACCATACCTTCAGGTGAACTGCAGCTCACCTTCCCAGTACAACCTGAAGAGTGGGGATAAGACCAATCAACTGCATATTTTGAATTGCTGGTAAATTTAAGTCAGTAAGGATTTCTAATCAAGGAAGAAGCAAGTCCTTGCATACTGAATGGTTTGTGACCTAAACAATTATGGGAAGCTCCTGAGCTCAAATAACTCAAATCAGCTGATGAGTGTTTCTATTCTGCAGGTTGAGGATTTTATTTGATCCCTGTTCAAAATATGGCTAATATATTTATTAGCCATACTGTATCATGCTCGTCTAGGTAATGGAAAATTGTGTTTGGAAGGCTAAAACAGAGAAATATGCAACATTATGTGTAGAAAATAAATCAAGCTCAAAAATATCTGTTAAAAATAATAGAAGGTTGGAGCCGGGCGTGGTGGCTCACACCTGTAATCCAAGCACTTTGGAGGCTAAGGCGGGCGAATCACCTGAGGTTGGGAGTTCAAGATCGGCCTGACCAACATGGTGAAACCCCGTCTTTAAAAAATAATAATAAATAAAATAAATTAAAAAATAAAAAAATAATAATAGAAGGCTGGGCGTGGTGACTCATGCCTGTAATCCCATCATTTTGGGAGGCCAAAGTGGGGGGATTACCTAAGGTCAGGAGTTTAAGATCAGCTGGGCCAACACGGTGAAACCCTGTCTCTACTAATAATACAATAATGAGCTGGGTGTGACGGCGGGTGCCTGTAACTCCAGCTATTCAGGAGGCTAAGGCAGAAGAATTGCTTGAACCTGGGAGGCACAGGTTACAGTGAGCAAAGACTGAGCCACTGCACGCCAGCCCGGGTAACAGAGGGAGACTCCATCTCCAAAAAAAAAAAAAAAAAAAAAAAGTTGGCTGTGGTGACATACACCTGTAATCTCAGCTACTCAGGAGGTTGAAGCATGAGAATCACTTGAAGTTGGGAGGCAGTGATTGCAGTGAGCCGAGACTGCACCATTATACTCCAGCCTATCTCAAAAATAATAATAATAAATAAAACAATAAAATAATAAAAGAAAAGGGCTGGGTGTGGTGGCTCACGCCTGTAATCCCAGCACTTTCGGAGGCCGAGGCAGGCAGATCACAAGGTCTGGAAATCGAGACCATCCTGGTTAACATGGTAAAACCCTGTATCTATTACAAATATAAAAAATTAGCCGGGCATGGTGGTGGGCACCTGTAATCCCAGCTACGTGGGAGGGAGGCTGAGGCAGGAGAATCACTTTAACCCGGGAGGCGGAGGTCGCAGCGAGCCAAGATCACACCACTGCATTCTGGCCTGGACGACAGAGCAAGACTCCATTTCAGAAAAAAAAAAAAAAAAGAAGATGAAAAGAAAAATATCTATTAACCATCCAGCTATTCTGGAGGGGGGGAAAAAAAAAACCCAATCACCTTACACCAAGAGAGTCACCAAGAGAGTACCTAGGATTTCCTGCTCCTTAAGTGAAGGGGTAGTGACAGTGGGAGTAGAGGCTCAGTGTGGCACAGTGATTTTCAAGATAAAAATCTTACAAAGAACCTCAATATTTAAAACTGCTAACAATAAAATCTCTATTTTAAGAGGAAGTGAGGTGATGTGAAGGCTTCCTCACTGTCTCAACTCAGGCCCAAAGCAGACTTACAACTATACTATGAGACATGCACGGAGCAGTTGACTTCAAATCAGAAAATCTGAATCACAGTCTCAGATTTATACTTGTGTACTCATCAGCAAGTCACAATCTCCCAGCCTTAGTTTCCTTATCTGTAAAGTAGGGATATCCACCCCATCAAGTTACCTGGAGGATTAAGTGAGCTAAAAATGTGAGTTGTTACAATGAGATTCTTCCTTATACTGCTCAACCACATTACATGACTTAAGATTGTAAATACCTAAGGCCAGGCGCAGTGGCTCACGCCTATAATCCCAATACCTTGGGAGGCTGAGGTGGGTGAATCACTGATGCGCAGGAGTTTGAGACCAGCCAGGCCAACATGGTGAAGCCCCTTCTATACTAAAAATGCAAAAATTAGCTAGGCATGGTGTCGCATGCTTGTAATCCCAGTTACTCGGGAGGCTGATACATGAGAATTTGAGCCCAAGAGGCAAAGACTGCAGTGAGCCAAGATCACACCACCGCACTTCAGCCTGAGTAATGGAGCGACACTGTCTCCAAAGGAAAAAAAAAATGTAAATTCTGAATACCCTAAGTTTTTGTTGTTAAATGTTTTTATTTTTTAGACATTGTCTTGCTCTGTTGCCCAGGCTGCAGTGCAATGGCATGATCTCCGCTCACTATAACCTCTGCCTTCTGGGTTCAACAGATTCTCCTGCCTCAGTCTCCTGAGTAGCTGGGATTAAAGGCACATGCCACCACGCCTGGCTAATTTTTGTATATTTAGTAGGGAAGAGGTTTTCACCATGTTGGCCAGGCTGGTCTCGAACTGCCAACCTCAAATGATCTGCCTTGGCCTCCTCAAGTGCTGGGATTATAGGCGTGAGCCACTATGCCTAGCCTAAATACCCCGTTTTAAGCTTAGAGAAAAATTTTAGATATAATTCCAATCAGTAATTTGATAGTCTCTATTCTTCAAGTGCTAAAAATTACTCCCAATTTCAGAAAACAATAGTGTGATACTGAACTAGGGAAAACCAAAATGTCTTGCTCAAGAGTTAAATTTCACTCATTCAGATGACCAAGACAGACCCAATATCCATCAGGACATCCATAACAGATAACATATTCTGCAAAAGATTCCAGGAAGCAGTCTTCAATTTTGTTTTTTTCCTTAGTAGAACTCTTCAAATGAAATGTTACACGGAAGAAGAACAGGTAAAACTGATTTTTAAAAATGTGAAGCTGCTCTTATTGAAGTCTGAGTGGGAGTCTTGGAGCTCCCCAGTGGCATACCCCACCCCCTCACCCACATTACAGTCAGTCAGAAACCCAATATCTAGTTTGATTTTCCAATGACCCAAGTGGGGGTTCCATTCTCCTGGGTGGCCACAATACCGATCCAGAGTGCTGGCTGGCTGGCTGGCTGTACCTATATCTCCTAAGATATGGCAACCGAATATGCGAAATGCCAATCTTACTGTTCTGAGAAAAAATCAGAATTCTGGATGTGCTGTCACGGAGCAATCTATGGCTGTGGAATTTTTAGTTTTAGGCTTTATCCATTTCATAATCAGACTTTCACTACTAAATTGAGAAGTTCCACCTAGGTACAAAGCACATAAGGCCAAGGTCACGAGTCTGAAGCACATATGAACCCTTCCCTGTACTCCTCTCAGCTATATGAAATCCTAGTCATCTTTCAAGGTCCCATTCAAACGTAACCTCTTCTATGAAGCATTCCTTGACCCTGCCTGTCCCCACCTGTGCTGCCACTACCCACAGAAAGTATTCTTTCCATTCTTACATTCTTTGTGCATCAACAGCATGAAGTCGTGGGAAATACACAGACATGAATTATTCGACAAACATTACTAAGCTTCTGCTGGGTGACAGGTACTATACAAGGTAGACACTGGGGTTCAAGGACAAATAACACATGATTTCTACCTTCGACTTTCTTTTTTTCAGTTGCCCAGGCTGGAGTACAGCCACGCTATCTCAGTGCACTGCTGCTTTGACCTCCTGGGCTGAAGCAATCCTCCCACTTCAGCCTTTCAGATAGCTGGAAGTACAGGTGCATGTCACCACACCAAGCCAATTTTGTTTATTTTTTGTAGAGGCAGGGTCTCACTATGTTACCTAGGCTGTCTCAAACTCCTGGGCCCAGGTGATCCTCCCGCCTCAACCTCCCATAGTGCTGAGATTACGAGCATGAGCCAATGCACCCGGCCAATAATTTTTTTTTTTTTTTTTTTGAGATAGAGTCTCACTCAGTTGCCCAGGCTGGAGTGCAGTGGCACGATCTTGGCTCACTGCAACCTCCGCCTCCTGAGTTCAAGTGATTCTGCTGCCTCAGCCTCTTGAGTAGCTGGGATTACGGGTGCATGCCACCACGCCCAGCTAATTTTTGTATTTTTAATAGAGATGGGGTTTCATCATGTTGGTCAGGCTGGTCTCGAACTTCTGACTTTGTGATCTACCTGCCTCAGCCTCCCAAAGTGCTGGGACTATAGGCGTGAGCCACTGTGCCCAGCCCCAAGAATTTTGAATTGCGTATAAGAGACATAGGTAATCTGTAATATAATGTGATAGGATAATATAGACATGTAATGGGAGCTCAAAAGTGCACTCTTAGCCCAACCTAGAAGAGGAGATCCCTGAGCTGGGCTTTCCTACAGGCAGCTAGGCAGCCAAAGATGGCAAGGGCTATTCAGCCAGGCAGGATAGCAAGAGCACTGCATGGAAGTATGAAACAGCATAGTCTGTCTCAGGAGAATTACTAGTAATTGATAATTCATTCTTTCTTCCCTTTCTTTTTCCTTTAAATTAATTAATTAATTGATTTGAGACAAGGTCCCACTCTGTTGCCCAGGCTGGAGTGCAGTAGTATGATCACAGCTCACAATAGTCTTGAACTCCCAGGCTCAACCAATTCTCCCACCTTAGCCTCCCAACCAGCTGGGACTAGAGTTGTGCACCACCACACCTGCATAATTTTTTAATTTTTTGTAGTGATAGGGTCTTGGTATGTTTCCAGGGCTGGTCTCGAACTCCTGAGCATAAGTAATTCTTCTGTCTCAGCTTTCCAGAGTGCTGGAATTATAGGCTTGAGCCACTGTGCTGGGCTCCCTTTTTCCATTTTAAAAGACTGTAAAATGAGGGCTGGGCATGGTGGCTCACACCTGTATACCCAACACTTTGGGAAGCCGAGGTGGGTAGATAACCGGAGGTAGGTCAGGAGTTTGAGACTAGCCTGGCCAACATGGTGAAACCCATCTCTACTAAAAATACAAAAAATTAGCTGGGCATGGTGGCAGGTACCTGTAATCCCAGCTACTCAGGAGGCTGAGACAGGACAATCACTTCAACCCGGAGGCGAAGGCTGCAGTGAGCCAAGATCGTGCCATTGTACTCCAGCCTAGACAAGAAGAACAAAACTCTTTCAAAAGTAAAAAGATTTTTATAAGATTATAAAATGGAAGACAGATTGTAGAAAATGAGTCTAGAAAGGAAGGCAGGTCTTAGAGGGTCCTGCATGCTAAGCCAAGGAATCTAAATAATTTCATAGAGAGGAAGAGAAGAAATAGTTGAGATGTATACTCTGACTATAAAAACATTTGTTACATTACAAAAGTTAACACAGAATTAATTTTCAAAGCCTCAGAAATTCAGAATTATAAAAGTAAAAAGTGAGATTTAAGTTTTAGGCAGATCACTCTGGCAGGGATAAGAGGACAAATTTAAGGGGGCTGGATCAAAGAAAGAAGGCAGAGGGAGGCTTGGGTAATAGTTTAGGTGAAAGTCAATGAAGTCTGAACCAGGGCAATACTGGCAGAGACAGAGCTGAGAAATTCATAGGAAGTCTGAATTTAAACAGTGACTTTGCCTCTTACTGGCTGTATATCTTTAGGAAAATTACCTTAATTTTTTTTTTTCTTTTGAGATGGAGTCTTGCTCTGTTGCCCAGGCTGGAGTGCAGTGGCACGATCTTGGCTCACCACAACCTGCCTCCCAGGGAGCTGGGACTACAGGTTTGCGCCACTACGCCCAGCTAATTTTTGTATTTTTAGTAGAGATGGGGTTTCACCATGTTGGCCATGCTGGTCCTGAACTCCTGACCTCAAGCGATTTACCCCCCTCAGCCTCCAAAAGTGCTGGGATTACAGGCATGAGCCACTGTACCTAGCCAAGTTACCTCATTTTTTTGAGCCTTCTTTGCTTCATCTGAAAAATGAAAATACCACCACCTAATCTCAAAGGATTACTGAGAAGACTAAATGAGTGATCTATGTCAAGATCTTATCCAAACCCGGAATAAAGTAGGCAATCAACAAATGTGGGTTCCCTTCTCACTCTCTCCCCATTCTCTCCCCTTTTTTTTGAGACTGTTGTCCAGGCTGGAGTGCAGTGGCGCGATCTCGGCTCACTGCAACCTCTGCCTCCCAGGTTCAAGTGATTCTCCTGCCTCAGCCTCCTGAGTAGCTGGTATTATAGGCACCCACCACCACGCCCGGCTAATTTTTTGTATTTTTAATAGAGACGGGGTTTCACCATGTTAGCCAGCATGGTCTCGAACTCCTGACCTCGTGATCCACCCACCTCAGCCTCCCAAAGTGCTGGATTATAGGTGTGAGCCACCACACCTGGCTCCTGTTAAGAATTATCTATTTCTGTCTCCCCTTGTAGATAATGAGCTGAGGGCGGAGACCATTTCTTATTATTGCTGTATCCCCTCAGCATCTGGTACATAAAATACATTCAACACATGTTTATCAGATGAATAAAGGGTCAGTTAGCCCCCACAATGTAAGAAAATCTTGTTTCCTTGGGCGTAAGGTGACTTTGGCCCTCAGGTCAGCTTCCTCAAGATAGGAGTGGTCTGTTCACAAGTGCAAGTGTGAGCAATGGCACCCATCAACACCACCCTGGAAAAACAGCTGAGAGCATAACTTCAGTAAGTGAAAATAAGGAACACCATTAACTAGATATTCTTTGTCCTGTGAAGAAGGAACCAGTGTGTGATTGACTTCTACCCATTTGGCCTTCTCAGGGAGAGAGAGAGGCAGAAATTATGCCTTTAAAAAGCAGTGGGGCTCTCTGTAGCCTTCATGTCAGCTGCACTGCTGTTGTGCTACTGTCAATGTTCTTTTGTATAAGACAGGCACTGGCAGGGTTTCATTTCTTCATGATGCCCCATCTAGGTTTTTCAAAGCCCTGGATCAACTGAGATGGTCCCTGAGGTAGGTGAAGGCTTAGGAATCTCAGACTCCATACATCATCTGGTCATACAGTTCTGTCTCCTCAGGCTCCTATTTTAAAGGCTGGGCCTATTGCTATCCAGGGGAATGCAGGCTTTCTTGATATTCCACTGCCTTCACTAAGGGCAGTGATGCGATAGGAGGGGTGAGTGCCTGAAATAATTCACATCAAGATGCCTTTGCTAAGGAAGATCACTAAATGGCATTTTGACGGAGGTGGTTATGGGAGCTGGAGTGGCACTAGACAAATGCAGAGCCAATCCAAGCATCTGCCCTTCCCATATCTCAGCTTCAAGCAAACAAAGTCAACTTGTTTCAGAATGAATCCAAACCACATGCATGTACCCCACCCAAAGCAGTCTCATTCATTCTTGCCAATTAAAAAAATATATATAGTTGAGCTGGCTTTCCTTCAGCTCCAAAACAGTCTGGGCTAACCCCCATCTTCCTCCTAAGGAAGAATGGCTCCAGCTACTATTTGTGTCACGGTATGTTCACACAGCTTGCAAAACTCCCAATACCCCAGAGACTGCAGAAGTAATTTGTACCCTGAACTTGGACCTGGGGGCTTGCAGCACAATTAAATGTGTACCAGGGTGGACAAGTCAGTCAGAATCTCTCCAAAGGCATGTTTGCTTTGCTCCTCTTTGGGAAGAAAAGGGGTGGGGGTGTTGGGTAGATAAAGACTATTGGCACATTTGAGGCTTCAACAAAGTCAAGCTACATCGAACAGCTCATGTAATTACAGGCACATTCCCCGACCCAAGATACTGCTCTGTGAACCTCCCACTTTACACACACAGAATTCTGCTCTGTCATTCCGTCTGCAGTTTTTGCTGCAGCCCTTCCTGCCACCCTTCCCACAGATTTCTGTTGAAGCAGGTGGAGGGGGAGGGGGAGGGAACCTAGAGGGTGGTGGTAGATAAAGAAGGTTGAAGAGAAGAAGCTACACCAAAAGGGAGCCTCTCTTTGGGGACGAGAGGGAGGATACATTTCGCATTACCTAGGGAAGGCAGATGGGGGAGAAACAGGAACGCAGGAGGAGAAGGAAACTAAATAAAGAGCACCAACGACCCCTGAGGGCAAAGCACAGGCTCTCCGAGGCACTCACTCAGGCTGCCCAGCTGTCGGATGACATTTGCCAGGGTGATGTTGGTCACGCATTCCAGCTCGCTTCTAACGCTAGGCAACGTCTGACGGCACAGGTGCCTTGGCTCGATGTTCCTCGTTACTAACGGCATGGTGGACCTGCTTCAGGCAATGTTCTGAATGATGAAAAACAACCTAAAAAAGAAATAACAGGAAAGTATTACTCAACCACAAATTCCAGGCACACTAGGGCTGTGTGA
>NW_016107402.1:5199306-5217036 GCF_001604975.1 Cebus imitator
CCCAACAGCTCCCTTTCTCACTTCCATCTGGTTCAACACACCTGAACCAAAAGGCTCTAGAGACAGCAGGAAATGTCTGGAGCAGATCCGGAAACCTTCCAGTTACTGTTTCTTATCCGGTAGGCTGAGCCCCTTTCCCTAGGAAATCCCCCATTACTTCAGGTTCATGCTGAGCTATTTGTTTTAGATTTAGATTACCAAATTCCTAGTTTTACAAGGATAGGAAAGGGTTTTAATTTCCACAAAATGGATGTGACTATAGTCAAGGCACGCTGGACTGGTCCTCTTCTCCACATCTTGTAAAACTAAAGAAATCAAAAACAGCCTAATGGTTTCATGCTAGGGAAAATGACAAATTCACTTTAAATGAAAAGGTAAAGCATAAAGTTAACATATCTAAATCCTCAATTTCTCTTATTATTTTTTATTCTTTTTTGAGACAGGGTCTCATTCTCTTACCCAGGCTGGAGTGCAGTGGTGCAACTCAGCTCACTGCAACCTCCACCTCCTGGGCTAAAGCCAGCCTCCCACCTCAGCCTCCCAAGTAGTTGGGACCACAGGCATGTACCACCACGCCCAGCTAATTTTTGTATTTTTTGTAGAGATGGGGTTTTGCCATGTAGCCCAGACTGGTCTTGAACTTCTGACCTCAGCCTCCTGAAGTGCTGGGACTATATGCATAAGCCACTGCGCCCAGCCTTTTTGTTTTTTTGAGATGGGGCCTTGCTCTGTCATCCACTATGGAGTGCAATGGTGCGATCACAGCTCACTATAGCTTTGACCACCTGACTCAAATGATCCTCCCACCTTAGCCTTCTGAGTAGCTGGGCTAAGTCCCCAATATTATAAACTCCTTTTTAAAAAAAAAAAAAAAAAAAGGCAAAACAGGTTTACTTACATCAAATCTTAAAACACCAGCTCATCACCAAAAAGTTGACTATGAATAGAAAATGCTTAAACCAAACTAAACATTACAGACATATTGTCTGACCAAAAGAGAAAAAAAAAAAAAAGCCTTTCAGGCTCAAACGGGGAGTAGAACCCTTTGGAACAGACTGCTCCTTGTTATGGACATTCTGATCTGCTACAAGTAAAAATAAAACAGGAAGCCAGCAGCTTGGGGAACAAGATTTCCTGTCACCAACAGCAACAGCCCAAGAACCAAGAGAATCAGCTGTTTGCTTATAACTTTGAACCTCCCTTTAATAGTCACTGTGTGGCAGCTGTGCCTATCTTTGGGGTGCAGAGGTGTTTCCTGAATACTTGTCTACTGTCTCAGGAAATGATTTCCATTCCAATCCTCTGCTAAATTCCCCCTTTAACCCCAAGGGTTTTCTAGTCCAAATCCTGAACTTCCCAATTTAACTCTTTCCCTCTTTTATTTAATGTAAGGGGTATCAGGTACTAAGATGCAATCTTCAGTAATACATGGTAAAAAGAGAGTTTAGAACAGGAAAGGTGGGAGGAGGTTCCAAATGAAACAACCTTGCAGGGCTCTGAACACCATCTTCTAGGTGTCCTTAGATTCCCAAGTTTCAAACTTTCAAGGTCAACCAGAAATTTGGTGTATGGCCAGGAATGATTGAAAACAGCCACTGTGGCTCTTCCGCTGGTAATCATTTCAGTACTCACTCCAGCTTCTCAGAGGAGCTAAAAGAACCAGACTGCCTTGAAATTCTGTGCTGAATGTGACCACTGATGGCATTCTGGACTTTCTCTCTGGATATCTAATAGAAACTAGATTCCAGATGGCTATATAAATTTCAGATTGAGTGTGGGGGGCAAATTCTAACACCTTGGCACTTGGTACCTTGGAAAAGCAGAACAAATGGAATTAACTCTATGTTATCTGGTTGGGGTTTACCTGGAACCAAGTTTTCAAAAGCAAATGGTTAGAAAACAGCCCATTCAGCAGGCACTGGACGGTATAGATCCCACCCTATCCTTCTTCTTGTCAAAAAGGCCAGTTCCCACAATCAGTGGGAGACTACTCAAGAAATAACAATATGTCAGTATATACTAGGACAAAACAATTAGAAAAGTTTATCTGCTATTGTTTGAAGTGATTGTTTCAAAGCCACTGAAGAGGGACAAGATTCCTTGTTATGTGAAATTACATGTACCATTGCTCATTTTTCTTTTGGATAATCAAGGATTGGTATGCACAAGAAGTATGAAATTATTCATGATCTGAACCGCAACAGTAACTTGACCAAGAAGAAAAAATCTTACATTCAGAAAATGATAAACTTAGAATTGGGCAAAAGGATTTCCAGGCTTTCTGTCTCACACCTCAAGGTGTAGAAAATGTATGGGTTTTATGGAGTCAAGACATTCTTAGGTTAGTACCCTGACTAGTACACCTTACTAACTGATCTGTGTGATCTTGGGGGCAATTTTCCTAGAGATATTAAATAATATACATAAAATAAAATACCCACTACAGGGTTTAAAGAAAAAAAAAAAAAAAAAAAGGCAGTTATTTGTAGTTCCACAGTCCCTAGGCAAATCCTCCTGTAGAATAAATCCTATTCATTGATAAACATTTTATCTTATTATTTATTTTAAGAAACAGGGTCTCACTCTGTCATCTGGGCCTCACTCTGTTGCCCAGGTTGGAGTGCAGTGGCACGAACATAGCTCACTGCAACCTCAAACTCCTGAGCTCAAGTGATGCTCCCACCTCAGCCTCCCAAGTAGCTAGGACTACAGCCACATGCTACCATAACTGACTAATTTATTATTTTTTAGAGAAATGGGGCCTTGGAGGTTGCAGTGAGCCAAGATCGTGCCACTGCACTACAGCCTGGGTGACAGAGACTCCTCTTTAAAAAAGAAAAAGAAAAAGAAAAAGAAATGAGGCCTTGCTATGCTGTCCAGGCTAGTCTCTAACTCTTGGCCTCAAGCCATCTCCCCACCTTGGCCTCCCAAAGTGCTGGGATTATAGGTGTGAGCCACCGTACCCGGCCCCTCATTGATAAATATTTAAAAATACTTTTAACCATAGACATATTATGTGGCGGAATGAAATATTTACATAAAAATATTTAAAGACAAAACTAGCTTTGCAAGGTATTTTTCCTGGAGTTTTTCCTGGCGGCTGCTTCCAGCTGTGATCCTGGACCTTCTAAAGAACATATACTATCTCTCTTCCAGTCTTTCATAACTAGATTCCTCAACTGAACCACAGAACAAAAAAGATGATTACAGTGACAGTTTTCTCAATTCCCCTCAAGACTGTATGTAACTAGCGCCATTCTACGCACACTGGAGAAAAGTTAATATATTACATACGATGAATGCCTAATGACATTAAGATTTAATTGTCTCATGGAACTCCAGTTGAGAAAGGCTTCTCTATGATCAGCAGCACTTTACTGGTATAGAGCACTGGGTGTTGGGGAACCACTGAATTAAGGAAGTAGATCAGGGCTACATTTGCATTTTAGACAAATCATTCTACATAAGCACAGAAGATCAATTGGGAAACTTTACCAGCTGAGAAGGAGAAAGTAGAAATGGAAAGGCCCACCACATCACAGCTAGCCAATAGGAGTGGAGAAACTAGATGGACTGCAATTGCAGGGGCGAGTCTAGCCCTTCAGCCCCACCTACTGCTCTCTTTAGTTTTATACAGTTATATTCACAAAGTGATAAAATGTATGTTTCTTTATTAAAAGTGTCAGAATGCTAATGCCAATGAAGGAAACACAGAGAAAGTGAAGAAAACCAATGAAGTGGTGGTTCTTGGTCAAAAAGGGACATTCCGGATACATGAAAGAGTGGAATGCCCTGTCTTTATGGAATCAGTGAAGGTCTTTTTCAGACATCTTTTACTTTGATTAGGGAAATTATATACTATAGTGATATCTGCTAATTTGGGGATTTGAGAAGGTCTTACCTTGGGAGATGTTATATAGAAGAGGAATTAAATTAGAACTGCTGAGAATATAAAAGTTACAGGGAAGTAGATTTCAATTTATCTAGGTCATTTTAATTAGAATTGTCCTATAGTAGAATGGGTTATCTTTAGTTAAGGTTATGAGTTCTCTAGCCCCATCCTCTGGATGACCAGCTATCAGGCATATTGTGGGAGAAATTTCTAGCATTTAAGAAGGTGCTGAAAGGTCAGACTAAATCAAAGATGTTACAATTTTTATTCTGGGCTTTAGTGTCCTCATCTACAAAATAAACAGACTAAGCTAAAGAATCTATTAGAAGCTTCTCAGCTCTAAAATTTCTAGATTTGTTTCTACCCAAACTGCCATAATCTCCTCACTCAGCCAACATCCACTTGCATTCTGAACACACAATCAGAAGCACATTTAGGGACCGTAGAGAGGGGTGGATTATGGTCATGAATCAAGCTCCTTCTCCAGGTCTACATTTGTCTAGTTAGCAGGACCTATGAGATTCAGAATGGCCCAAAGGAAGTTCCAGACAAAGCCCTGAGGTTATTTACACCGAAGAGGCTCCCAGACTGATCAGGGAGTTAGCTACCCAAAAAATTCCAAAGGAAAAAATTGTCTTTTGGACCAGTTTCAGACATCCAGGCCAGACTCATAAAAGACTGCCAGGCCTTCCTAGCCGTGGCCCGGCAGTATACTGACCAGTTTGGACTGTTAGTGCCATGATAGTATTCACACTTTGAAATGGAAACTGGAGGCCGGGTACGGTGGCTCACGCCTGTAATCTCAGCACTTTGGGAGGCCACGGCGGGCAGATCATGAGGTCAAGAGATCGAGACCATCCTGGCCAACACGTTGAAACCCTGTCTCTACTAAAAATACAAAAAAATTAGCTGGGCGTCATGGCACACGCCTGTGGTCCTAGCTTCTCGGGAGGCTGAGGCGGAAGAATCGCTTGAACCCAGGAGGTGGAGGCTGCAGTGAGCCGAGATTGCGTCATTGCACTCCAGCCTGGTGACAGAGCAAGACTCCGTCTCAAAAAAAAAAAAAAAAAAGAAATGGAAGCTGGATGAGGCCCTTTAAGGTCCCCTCAAACAGTGAGATTGTTCAAGTCTGTATATTTGAAGTTACCATGGAGTATTTTTACGTATCACATCTGGTCAGTATAAAGTTAAAAAGAGACTCTGGGGCCAGGGACAATGGCTCACACCTGTAATCCCCACACTTTGGGAGCTGAGGCTGGAAGTTTGCTTGAGCTCAGAAGTTGAAGACCAGCCTGGGCAACAAAGTGAGACCCTGTCTCTGCAAAAAAATTTAAAAATTAGCTGGGTGTGTGGTGGTGAATGCCTATAGGCTCAGCTACTAGGGAAGCTGAGGTGAAAGGATCACTTGAACCCAGAAGGTTGAGGCTGCAGTGAGCTGTGATTGTGCCACTGTGCTCCAGTTTGGGCAACAGGGACTCCAATATCTACCCTACTTTCTGAACTCTCATGATTCTGATCCCAACAGCCTGGGGTAGGGTGGGGTGGGGTGGGGTGAGGTGGGAGTTGGAGAGTGGAAGAAAATACAAAGGGAGGGATATCTGTGAGAGAAGGGAGGATGCACTCATCTGTGCCCTACACTCTGAATTCCGTACCAGGAGAGAAGACAGATGACTGCTCATTCTGGCTATGTTTATTACTAGCTGTTCATAACAAATAAACAATGCTGCATTTTGAGCCAAGGTCACTGATAACACCTGCAGATTTCTATGGTCACATCCAAAAAGCAAGCATATTTGAGCTATAGCAATAACCATCACAACAGAAATGCTTCTCAAGGCAGTTCCTCTTTGAAACATACCCCCAAAATGCTGATCAGCAGTAGCAGGGGATGGAACATGTGGGGATGTTGCATGTGTGGCAATTAGGACTTCTGCTTTCACTTCAGCGTTTCCCACTGTTCTATAGTTAACAGCACTTTGGATGGGGACATATGAGTAGAGGTTTACTTTGTGGTTTCCTCTTTCAAGAGATACATTTCTTTATGTTAAAGACTATGGCTGGGTGTGGTGGCTCACACCTGTAATCCTAATACTTTGGGAGGTTGAGACAGGAGGACTGCTTGAGCCCAGGAATTTGAAACCAGCCTGGGAAACATAGCCAGACCTCATCTCTACTAAAAAAGATTAGCTGCGTGTGGTGGCACGAAGCTGTAGCCCCAGCTACTCAGGGGACTGAGGCAGGAGGATTACTCGAGCCTTGGAGGTTGCAGAGAGCTATGTTCACGCCACTGCACTCCAGCGTGAATGACAGCAAGACTCAAAAAGTCTTCTTTGTCTCAAAAAGAAGAAGAAGAAAAAAAGTATGCATTTCACCAGGTTCAAGACTTTCAGTTGTTAAGTCGAATAGTCATTTGACTTCAAAATGATAGACAATACATGGTCTTACTGTAAGTTAAGTCTGTATATTAAAATGTTTAAGGTATGAATTTACTGTTGCATATAGCAGTCCTCATTACCATGCAGCAACTACAAGGAAGAATGCTTCATTATAGGCTTAGGCACCCACCCACTTCCTGTTGAAATATAGGGTGGGGCTGAACTAACAAATATAACCACGCTCTCTCCAAGCACAAGGTCACTAAAACAATGTCCAAAGGAGTTAGTAGGACAGAAATGGAACTCCTGTGGTAGACACAAAGTATTTGACTGGGAAAACTGAGAAAAAGAGCTTACTTGTGATATAAAAGCAGGAGATATTTCGAATTTCATAAAGGAATGACACACCGATTCTGTGCCTACATCCAATCAATGTAGGGATCTTTCTTGTCTTGATATGGCTTTAAGACAGTAGCTGAGGAGAAAGAACTTCTAAAATCCAGTATCTTACTCCTTGAGCACAAGGTACATCCATGAAGGACCATTCACACCTGGTAATTCCATAACTTTTTATTATCTTTGGGGGCAACAGAACATTTTGTTCTTACCTTTTTACACTTCAGGGTCTAATCATAGTTTTGTTCTTAAAACTAAAATTGGGGGAATCTCTTTAACCTTCAAAATTGGTTTCTTCTAGTATCAACTTTTTCATAGAAGACTGTCTTCTAAATGGCCAAAATTAGACTCTCCTTTTAGTAGGATCCATTTGGTTATCCAAAAGAAAATACATTTAAATTGAGTTGGAAACCTGGATTGTAGCTCTTAGTCTAATGATGACTGGCAATCGGGGATAAAATTTCAATTCATCCCTCTAGTCCAGCTGTAAACTACACTAAAAAATGCTTGAAAGATCCTATATAAAACTGATTTTGCAGGCAAAGTATTCTTAACTCTGATGAAAAGATTTACCCGCATAAAGTATTTCTTGTATCTCCATCTTGGCCCAATTCTCTGTTATGGATCCACTTATTTACACGGGATCTACAATGTGGTCACTGATCACTTTCAGTTACAAAGTTCATTTTACTTTCTCAGTCAAATGCCAATTTCTAGCAAAACCCGTATTCTCAAAATTGTATGGTTTGAAATACTTCAAACTACCTATCTAAATGGGCTTTTACTTAGATTGGATAAATATAGATTATGAATAATTATACTCATAAATGGAGAAATCTTACCCTTTACCCCTAATAAGATACTCGATTTCTTTCAGCCATTGTGATCAACTGAACATTAAATTTACACAGGAGTTTAACATGAAAAACAACCAAGCTGCTCTGAAAAAACAAACACGCACACACAAAACAAAAAAAAGTATAGTATCAAACCTCAACAAATCAGTTCACTAGATTACTAGAAATATGTCAATAACTCACACAAGCCCCAATAAAATACTGTTCACATTCAAACACTTCTTTTTACATTTATAGCTAATGACAAAAGAGAGTGCTTTCCAGTTGGTAGTACCCAGAAATTTGAGATAAGAGAATAGATACAAAAATGCATTCCTCTCCAAGTACTTGGAAGAACCCAAACCTGGGCATGTATTCTCCCAAACAAACAGCCAAAAGTCCAATACACAGCTGGTTTTTACGTAAGGTTTTTCTAACCCCATTTTACTATCATACTCTGGGATGGAGAAGATGGAGCTTGACTGTAACCTTTCGATCCTGGCTCTTGCAAGTAGCATTGAGTACTGTAGGCTAAACTTCCTTTGGACAAGGTACTAGAGTACCCACTGGTGGATTAGTTACAGTGACAGGTTTAAAAATGGAAGAGGAAGGAGACAATAAGAGCTGAATTGCCCATCAGGCAGTAAGTCTCAATTCATCTGGCTAGCTGTCTAACCATTTGTTTTAATTTTTATGATGCCTTACTTCTTATTGCAAGCTTCTCTCTGCAGTAACTGCATCCTCTCTGGGATGGAAAGACCAAGAAAGAAGCCAACTTTACACAACTGAAAAAGGCCAGGGAAAAGAAGGCTGCAGAGCAACAACAAAAAGAAAATTCAGCAAAATGTTTTGCTGACACTTCAGGGCAATACACAAACACACCGTGTGGTCATGGAGAAGGCAGAAGCCACAGTCCTGAGATGTGACTATTAATACACCAACTTAAGTGAGAAGAGAGACCAGGCAATCACAACTGCATGTGAGACAGGGAATGGAATTATGGAGCAAACTGCCATGTAATTCCGTATGAACTATCCAATAGCCAGTTTTAACTAGAATTCCCGAAAAAGTATCATACATACATCTGTCAGTAATGGCCAAGCCACCCGCAACTGACTAAAAGTCGCAGCAAAGGGCAGCTGTACCTTTACTTTGTCTCACAAAGTCTAGTCAGCACTCAAAGCATGAGACTTACAAGCAAAAGTCCTTGAGCAGTGGGAAAAATAAGTATCTGTTCTTTCCTTTCGAACCTCAGTTTACTTTGAAGTTGCCAAAGCCTAAAAATCTGGTAAACAGTGGGCAGAGCAAGAGCATGAACATTAAGAGACATAGGTGTGGGCTTCACTTTACCATTGCCACATTTTAGCTCTGGAACCTTCGCAAGCAGTCTGATCTCTCAGTCTATTTCCTAGCCTGTTAAATTATTATGACCCCTAGTTTGTAAAGTCATTGTGAAAAAAATGAAATAGTGCGTGTATAAAATGTTTAGCCCAGTGCCTGGCACAAAATAATTAAAATAACAGTAGTAATAATAGTAGTTTAATGGTAGTGGTGGTGGTGGTAGTAGTAGCAGAATGGTTAACATCTACCTAGCACTTGCACTGTTCTAAATGTTCTATATATGGTTCTTTTAACCATTTTACAATACTGTCTTAATAAGCTGCAGGTTGTATTAATGGTTAACTACTAATTATAGCACTCTTATCAATCACTGAATATTTATCAAGAAGACACTAAAAGACACAAGGAAGTATAAAATCTCTTTCTTGACCCCAGGAGCTTATAATTTAGTTGAGGAGACAGATAAAACCACAGTTAAGTAACAATATAGCAAATAAATAGTAGTTCAATTATCAAATGAATGATGTACTCAACGATGACAATAGAAAGGATGAAAAGATCACTGTGAACTGAAGGGACTGAACAGACTCTCTGGAACCTTAAAGATCTAAACTGGGGCTGGGTGCAGTGGTTTATGCCTGTAATCCCAGCACTTTGGAAGGCCAAATTGGAGGATTGCTTGAGTCCAGGAGTTCGAGATTAGCCGAGGTGACATGATAAGACCCTGTCTCTACAAAAAAATTTAAGAATTGCCGGGCACGGTGGCTCACGCCTGTAATCCCAGCACTTTGGGAGGCCGAGGCAGGTGGATCACGAGGTCAAGAGATCGAGACCATCCTGGTCAACACGGTGAAACCCCGTCTCTACTAAAAATACAAAAAAAAAATTAGCTGGGCATGGTGGTGCGTGCCTGTAATCCCAGCTACTCAGGAGGCTGAGGCAGGAGAATTGCCTGAACCCAGGAGGCGGAGGTTGCGGTGAGCCGAGATCGTGCCATTGCACTCCAGCCTGGGTAACAAGAGTGAAACTCCGTCTCAAAAAACAAACAAACAAAAAAAACAAAACAAAACAAAAATTTAAGAATCAGCCAGGTGTGGTGGTACACACCTGTAGTCCCATCTGCTTGAGAAGCTGAGGCAGGAGAATTACTTTAATCCAGGAGGTTGAAGCTGCAATAAGCCAATATCTGCACCACTGCACTGCAGCCTTTGAGACACAGTGAGACTGTCTCAAAAAACAAACAAAGACCCCAAACCCAAGATCTGAACTGGGTAGAAGTGAATGTGAAAAACAGAGGGGAAGGTTTTTCAAGGAGAGCTAATATGATAAACAGAAGTCCTGAGCTTTACCACAGTATTTATGGAAAATTCACAATTCCAGTGGATTTCTACCCTATTTCATCAAATCTAAGATGCCACTTATTTTAAGAGGCATTATAATTCAAGAGATGTTAAAATGGGGTGGGTATGGTGGCTCATGCTTGTAATCCAAGCACTTTGGGAGGCAAGGCGAGTGAATCACTTGAACTCAGGCTTTTGAGATCAGTCTGGGCAATGTGGAGAAATCCCATCTCTACAAAAAATACAAAAATTAGCTGAATGTGGTGATGCACACCTGTAGTCCCAGCTACTCAGGAGGCTGATATGGAAGGATCGTTTTAGCCCAGGAGATCAAAGCTGCAGTGAGCAGTGATTGCACCACTGCACTCTAGCCTGGGTGTCGAGAGAGCGATGTTAAAATGTGAGGAAAAAAATGTACACCTCAGAGTCAATAAAATATAAACATATTATTCTAGAGACAAAGTCTCACCATGTTACCTGGCTGAAATTTAGTGGCCCTTCATAGGCACAATCATAATGCACTGAAGCCATGAACTTCTGAGCTCAAAAAATCCGCCAGCCTCAGAAGGTGGACAGGGTGGTCTTTAAAAAAATCTCTCTAACCGGCCGGGTGTGGTGGCTCATGCCTCTAATTCCAGCACTTTGGGAGGCCAAGGTAGATTACAAGGTCAAGAGATTGAGACATCCTGGCAAAATGGTGAAACCTTGTCTCTACTAAAAAATACAAAAATTAGCCGGGTGTGGTGGCGCACACCTGTAGTCCCAGCTACTCGGGAGGCTGAGGCAGAAGAATCACTTGAACCTGGGAGGCGGAGGTTGCAGTGAGCAGAGATCATGCCACTGCACTGCAATTTGGCAATAGAGCGAGACTGTCTCAAAAAAAAAAAAAAAAAATCTCTAACCCTAAAATGCATTCTACAACTCGGACTTACAAGAGAATACAGTTATGTACTACATAACAATGTTTCAGTCAATAATGGACCACGATGGAGATCATAACCCTCTTTTTTTTTTTTTTTGATATGGGGGTCTCACTCTGTCACCCAGGCTGGAGTGAAGTGGCGTGATCTCAGCTCACTGCAACCTCCCCTTCCTGAGCTCCAGCTATCCTCTCACCTTAGTCTCCCGAGTAGCTGGGACCACAGCCATGTGCCACCACGCCCAGCTAATTTTTTGTATTTTTGGTATAGATGAGGTTTCGCCATGTCGGCCAGGCAGGTCTCGAACTCCTGAGCTCAAGTGATCTGCCCACCTCAGCCTCCCAAAATGCTAGGATTACAGGAGTGAGCAACCCCCCTCCAGCCCCTTTTCTATGTTTATGTATGTCTGGATGTACAAATACATACTGTCTGGGAGTGGTGGCTCATGACTGTAATCCCAGCACTTTGGGAGGCCAAGGTGGGAGGATCCCTTGAGCTCAGGAGATTGAGACGAGCCTGGGCAAAATGACAAGGCCTTGTCTCTATAAACAATGAAAAACTCAGCTGAGTTCAGTGGTGTACACTTGTAGTCCCAGCTCCTCAGGAGGCTGAGGCAAGAGGATCCCTTAAGCCCAGGAGTTCAAGCCATAACTGAGTGTTCCATTGCACTTCAGCCTGGGCAACAAAGTGAGACTTCAGCTCTAAAACAAAAAATAGTAAATAAAATAAATAAACAATCAATATAACCAGCCTGGGCAACACAGGAAGACCCTATCTTTACAAAAAAATTTTAAAATATGCTGGATCCCATAAATATATACAACTACTATGTACTTACAAAAGTTAAAAATTAAAAATAAAAATAGGCCAGGCATGGTGGCTCATGCCTACAATCCCAGCACTCTGGGAGGCTGAGATGGGCAGACTGCTTGAGCCCAGGAGTTTGAGACCAGCCTGGGTAACATGGAGAAACCTCGTCTCTACTAAAAAAAAAAAACAGAAAAAATTAGCCAGAGGGCGGGGTGCAATGGCTCACACCTGTAATCCCAGCACTTTGGGAGGCCAAGACGGGCAGACCATGATTCAGGAGTTTGAGACCAGCCTGGGTAACATGGAGAAACCTCGTCTCTACTAAAAAAAAAAAACAGAAAAAATTAGCCAGAGGGCGGGGTGCAATGGCTCACACCTGTAATCCCAGCACTTTGGGAGGCCAAGACGGGCAGACCATGATTCAGGAGTTTGAGACCAGCCTGACCAACATGATGAAACCCTGTCTCTACTAAAAATACAAAAATCAGGTGAGTGTGATAGCATGTGCCTGTAAATCCCAGCTACTCAGGAGGCTGAGGCAGGAGAATCGCTTGAACCTGGGAGGTGGAAATTGCAGTGAGCCGAGATTGCGCCTCTGCACTCCAGCCTGGGTGACAGAGCAAGACTCTGTCTCAAAACAAAACAAAACAAAACAATAGCCAGGCATGGTGCTGAGAGCCTGTAGTTCCAGCTACTCTAGAGGTTGAGGTGGGAGGATTGCCTGAGCCCAGAAAGTCGAGCCTGCAGTGAGCTATGATTGGGTCACTGAACTCCAGCCTGGGCAATAGAGTAGGACCCGGTCTCTATACAAATAAATAAGTAAATAAAAAATTAGCCAGGTGTGATAGCATGCACCTGTGGTCCCAGCTACTTGGGAAGCTGAGGTAAAAGGATCAATTGAGCCCAGGAGCGAGAATCCAGTCTGGGCACAACACAGCAAGACACTCGCTCTTTTAAAAAGAAGAAGAAGAAGAAAAAAAGGCCAGGCACAGTGGCTCACATCTGTAATCCCAACACTTTGGGAGGCTGAGGTGGGCAAATCACCTGAGGTCAGGAGTTGGAGACCAGCCTGACCAAGAAGGTGAAACCCCATCTCTACTAAAACACAAAAACTAGCCGGGCATGGTGGCGGGCACCTATGATCCCAGCTACTTGGGAGGCCAAGGCAGGAGAATGGCTTGAACCCAGGAGGCGGAGGTTGCAGTGAGTCGAGACCATGCCATTGCACTCCATCTTAGGCAACAAGAGTGAAACTCCATCTCAAAAAATAAATACATATTCCTTCAATGCCAAAAGCAGAGAATAAGATAAGAAAAATTAAAAATCAATCAATCAATCAATCAGTATAGCTTGGTAAACCCAGAAGAATATTCAGACAAAGAAAGCAAGGATTCCTTGAGTCACTAGCTATATGACCTTAGGGTAGTCCATCCCTCTGAGCATCATCCGAAAAATGGGGAAAATACAAACCACTTATACTACAGTTGTTATTTTTTTGAGACAGGGTCTGGCTCAGTCACCCAGGCTGGAGTGCAGTGATGTGAGTGTGGCTCATGCAGCCTCAAGTCTCCTGGGCTCAAGCAATCCTCCCACCTCAGCCTCCAAAGTAGCTGGGGTTAGAAGCATGCAGCACCATGCCCAGCTAATGTTTCAGTTTTTGTAGGAACAGGGTCTTGCTATGTTGCCCTGGCCGGTCTCAAACTCCTGGGCTCAAGTGATCTTCCCACCTCAGCCTCCCAAAGTTGCTGGGATTACAGGCATAAACCACCATGGCCAACCTAGGATAGTTCCAAGGATAAGATGTAATAACATATGTAAGCATTCCAGAGGGGTACCCAGCATCCAGTAGGTACTCAGTAACTGAGGGCTCTCATTATTACTAACTCGAAGGAATGATGAGTTTATATGGACCTACCTCCTAGTAATGGAATAATCTAAAGAGAGCAGGTCAAATTAAGCAACAATGAGCATTACCTAAAGGTGTTCCTAAATGGTCCTCTTTTATTTGGTTTCAGTGGAGGCCAAGGAGGTGGACCTCTTGCCTTCTGAGACAGGCTCTTCAGGAATATGGAGACAAATACTGAAAAAGATGGATGGCCTCTGCTTGCATTATACCAATTTTAAGGATTACAACAAAGGGCAACAGTCTTCCAAATCACAGTCAAGGGTCAATCCAATATTTTCACTTTACTTTGAAGGCAAAACATTCTCCAAGAGACTATTATCTAGATTTTGGTATTTCTCTATAAAAACACACAAACAATCCTTTTATCTTAAAAGCCTGGGGTGAATGTCACCACTTCTAAGACTCCTTCCCTGACTCTTCTAGTCTGAAGTCATTTTCCTCTCTCCAAGTGCCAACGAGGTATGCTGAACCTCTCTTATAGCAGTCACTACATTCTATTTTATAGCACATATTTTTGGGGTATACAACTCTTTGAATACAGGAATTGAAAAACAAAATATCTTTAAACCTAACAGAAAGTAGTAGTAGCAATAGCCACCATCTGGAGACAAAGTAGGATTCTTAAAATTTCTTTTCATCCTACAGTGTCTGTTCAATAAATACCTGTTAAATTCCTGAAATGTGCCAGATATTTATTCACATCTTCTTGAATATTCTAATCCTCCAAACAAATTTCCAAGTTAAGTAGTATATTTTCATTTTACAGATGAGAAAACCAAAACCCAGAGTGATTCATAACTTTATGAAAGTCACACAGACAGCTTTCAAACCCAGGTCCAACTGTGTCTGAAGTTCATGTTCTTTCCATCACACCACACTAACTCTCCACAAAACACTCAAACTAAGAAGTTAGTTAGACAAATATGCCCAAACTTCTTATCTTTATATAGAAGTCCCACCAAAAGACTAGTTTCTTTCTCATGGAAAAAAGACTGCATGCTAACACATGAAAGTCTTCCTATTTACCCTAAAACTGAAATGGTGTTAATGAGTGTAACACACTGCTTTCTCCCTCTCTGCATCCAATTTTAGCCAGATGCTCTGGGGCTTCACATCTTTCCTTTAAACAACATAAACACAGGCTTATTTAAAGTGCCAGCCTCAGATAACATGTTCAGATGCTACTGCTTTTCAAACAAACTCCTGTTTTCAAACAGCTAGGCATTAGGGGTTCTGTCACTTCTGACAGGTTACTTTTATCTACAGGGTCCCTGAGAATCACTTTAAGTTTCATTTTGTGTTCAGCTCATCAAATCTTCTCATCAGGGATTTTTTTTTTTAAGCACCTAATCTTTCATCTTCTTTTACAATGAACCAAAACACACTCCTATAGGTAATTCCTAATTTGTATATTTTAATATAATATTCTTCTGACCCTTTTTTCTAAAAAGCACAGTTGTTTTTCCTATTTAGCCCAATTTAAGATAATTATATCGTAAGTGAAATTTCTCCCATCTTTCTGTATATAGGGAATACTGAAAAGTAAGTCTTTTTTAATTATTAAATGTAAATAGCTCATTAAATATAATCCAATTACTTTAATTTTAAAAGGAAGTAATTACAATATGTACATGTATTCTTGCCTAGATTTAATATCTTAATCTTTTCAGCATTAATATTTTAAATTAACCTTTGACATTAGAAAAATGCAAGAAACTGATATCTCTTTCAAAATATATATAAAGCTGTTCTTTACGGATTTTTGTTTCACCCACAAACAATTTTAGAGGGATTGTAAAGAGGGACAATTAAATACCACCTGCCCAAACTGAACTGGTATTTCTTATCTGCTATAAATCATGTTAAAGGGTCTGTTTTAAATTCTAATGCTTTAGTGGGACAAGAAGCCTAATGACTTCTATAGCATTCCAATAATCACAAAAGCTTTACTTGCAAAGACAACTCCAAGACAAACTGTTAGAAGAAACGCCTAAAATCCCAGCCAGCACTTTGGTAGGCTGAGGCAGGCATATCACTTGAGGCAGGAGGATCACATGGCAAAACCGCATCTCTACAAAAAACACAAAAATTAGCCAGGCATGGTGGCACACACCTGTAGTCCCAGTTACTCAAGAGGCTGAGATTGGTTGAGCCTGGGAGTTGGAGAGTGCAGTGAGCCAAGATTGTGCCAGCATACTCCAGCCTGGATGACAGAGTAAGAGCCTGTCTCAAAACAAAAAAAGAAGAAATGTCTTTGGTACAGTAGCCTAAACTTTCCATTACCTAATTTCTATTCTGTTACTAAAAATCATAGCTCCCTGGGATCACCCTCAAGGATTCTTCTTGCTCTCTGGTCTCTAGCCCCTGGAGTGTGCTTTTATAATATTTTCCCTCAGTGGCCTTCTGGTTCTTCCATTTTTACTTTCTTGGTGACCAACAGTAAACAAATTGCATAGCTAAATCTCTATAAACTGCCTTGAAAATGGGCTTTGGCACAGTCTGTAGACTGTCTTCTAGGATGGAGGGAAGAAACTTACATAAATGAGTAATTAAGAAGATGGAGCTCTCCTACTAAAATCGATCAATGAGTATTATTTTAAGATACGAATATATATTTATAAAAATGAAATTACATTTATATTAACACATAACTTTTTCCAAAATTCAGAAGTAACAAGAGCGGTATGAATAGATATGCTGTGAAGGTATCAACTGGAGCCATGTTTGTACAGCAATTTCCCTCCAAATTAGAACAGTTCTATTTAAAGTACTAAGACATATCATGTGTTTTCAGCAGTTCTCAAGGATTTCACTGAAATAGATTTTTCCAGTTCAGACCTTGTATTAATGAGCCAAAGGTGTAGCTCTGCCTCACTGATACCATTTGGCAAAAGAAATTAATGAAATGCATGAAGCTGGCTGTGATTAATTCCTTTCGTTGTTCAGATTGTAGCTATGTTGCAGCAGCTCCTGACTACGTAAGGCACTAGTTTCTGCAGTCATTCAGCCTAACTATGGAAAGTTATTTTATGGTCCGAAAAGATAGTAACAGTAACACGGGTTGCTGTGGGTTCCCTCATCTCAAACACTAATGGATTCCAAACAGTTACCGAAGGTTAGTTGAAGGAATGAAGCCTGATACCTGATGATGATCACAGTTCTCCAGAGGGACAGCACCATTTAAAGAAAATAAGAAGTAATTTCACAGGTAAAAGGTACACCAGTAGCTAAAACTAAGTCCTTAGCAAAATTTAAATGATTCAAGTTTCATCTTGATAACACTGGCATTTTGTAAAAGATATATCCTATTAGGCTAGCCCATGAAAGTTAAAAAGGTGTCTTTAAATGCCTGATGACCTAAAATTGCCACGTTCCATGGTTTAAAGGGATTGATTTTCCAGAGAAGGACAATATGATGCCAGATTCTGCTCAATGGAGATCAGAATACTATTTGGTGAACCTATTCTGCACCTGTGGAAGTAAAAGAATAAAACTGGCTCACACACCCCAAGGGAGGATGGTATTTATGTGGACTCTCCCTCTGACCTCTTGGCAGCAAATGTAAAAAAGTCCTTTTCTGAGCCTTAGGGGCGGGCCCAGGACTTTCAACTATCCATTCAAACAGGATTACGATTCCCCTCCTCCATAATTAAGTTCCTTTCCCATTCTCCATGCATGCGTGAATTGCAGTGACACTGACATGGGGGCTTGACATTAGTCTTTGAAGGTCATTTAAATCCTCCTCCTTCTAAACTGCCTTAAAAGCAATGTATCATCCATTCCACAATGCCTGAGTGTAGGGTTTGACTAGATCATACTCAAAGCAGAATCACCTGAGGAATAAAAAGAAAGCTCCAAATTTGGGTATCATAAAAAGAACAAATCATCCACAGCCTTGTTTATTTTAAAAAAAA
>NW_016107402.1:5217076-5221276 GCF_001604975.1 Cebus imitator
AAAAAAAAAAAAAAAAAGAAGAACAAAGAAATAAAAAGTGATAAAACTCAGTTACTCAAGACAACAGTAAGAAAAACACTAACACCAAACATTGGATAAATGAAAACACTTCTACTGACAATCCCTTTTATCTAGGAAAGTAGAAAAGGTTATCCACTGGGCAGCCGCAGTAGCTCAACACCTGTAATCCCAGCACTTTGGGAGGCTGAAGAGGGTGGATCTCTTGAGGTCACAAGTTCGAAACCAGCCTGGCCAATATGGTGAAATCACATCTCTACTAAAATTAGTCAGGCGTGGTGGCGCATGCCTGTAGTTCCAGCTGTTTGGCAGGCTAAAGCAGGAGAATTGCTTGAACCTGGGAGGTGGAGGTAGCAATGTGCCAAGATCACACCACTGCATTCTAGCTTGGGTGACAGAGTGAGACCTCATCTCAAAAAAAAACAAAGGTCATCCACAAAATGGCCCCTTTATATGGCTCCAGTCTCATCTCCTGTCACATTCTCATACACATATACCTTTCTTTGCAGTCCTATAGAACTTCCCATCGCTCCCCACTGTACCATGTTCGTTCTTATCTCCATACTTTTGCTTAAGTTTGATCACCCATCACAGCCCCCACCAACCTATAAAGTCTTCCAAGTCTGAGCTCAAGTGAAACACCTCTTGATGGGCCTTGCCCCAAAGGAAGTTGGTGTCCTGTCTTCCACATGCTATAATGGTTCTCTAAATGTCCATAACACTTTGTCCATGTCTATACCATCACACTGGATTAAAATGAGTGGTTTTTCTACTTGCTCTCTCACTAGACTGTGAGTTCTCTGAGGCTGGTGCTATGAGTCATCTCTAATCCTAGTGTCTATCATCATGCTAGGTACCAAGAGAATGCTCAATAAAGGCCAGGTGCAGGGGCTCACACCTGTAATCCCAACACTTTGGGAGGCCAAAGAGAACAAATCACTTGAGGGAAAGAGTTCAAGACTAGCTTGGCCAACATGGTAAAGCCCCGTCTCTACTAAAAATACAAACATTAGCCAGGCATGGTAGCATGTGCCTGTAGTTCCAGCTACTTAGGAGGCTGAGGCAGGAGAATTGCTTGAACCCAGGAGGCAGAGGTTGCAGTGAGCTGAAATGAGGCCACTGCACTCCAGCCTGGGTGATGGAGCGAGACTCCACCTCAAGAAAAAAAAAAAAAGGCCAGGTGAAGTAGCTCAAGCCTGTAATCCAAGCACTTTGAGGGCCAAGATGGGCAGATCACAAGGTCAGGAGATCGAGACCATCCTGGCCAACATGGTAAAACCCCGTCTCTACTAAAAATACAAAAATTAGCTGGGCGTGGTGGCACGTGCCTGTAACCTCAGCTATTCGGGAGGCTGAGGCAGGAGAACAGCTTGAACCAGGGAGTCAGAGGTTGCAATGAGCCGAGATTGCACCACTGCACTCCAACCTGGTGACAAAGCCAGACAGCGTCTCAAAGAAAAGGAAAGTTTATCAAATGAATGAAGCCACAGTGGGTTCTTGTGCTTTGGCTCTCATAAAGATAAGGAAAAAGATGGTGTCTAGACCTCCAGTCCTATAGCACTGTTTCCTGAGAGACGATAACCCAATGTGAATAGCCCAAATTCAACTTCTGTTTTAGAAATAGATTCCTGGCATCTTACCAGGTCATGAGACAAGATTTACATTTACCCCTCAAACTCAGGAGGGCATCAGGGGTCCAATCTGGGACAGGGACAGAGCAGAGAGAGAAGTTAAAAATTAGAGACCAAGACCACCCTGACCAATATCAGCTCTCTGCCACCACCATCTCATTCTTGTACCTCAAAGCTCTTATTCCCTAATGTAAAGAGAGAAACATGATAGTTATCAGCCAAGGGAGAGAAATTTCCAAAAAGGCTAAGGAAGGTCAGAATAAGGTAAGTCATGAAAATTAGCACATATCCAAAGCTTGAAAGAAATACAGGGTGTTTTAAACTGTCCAGGCCCTTGACCCAAAATGTTAATAAGACCCTGAATCTCTCCCAAATCCTCTTCTTGTTTTCCTCTCCTCAATACTTTCCTCCCACCCATCTACCCACCCACCCACCTGCCTGCTTTTCTTTTTTCCCCCTTCCATGTTTTTTTTTTTTGAGACGGAGTTTACCTCTTGTTGCCCAGGCTGGAGTGCAATGGCAAGATCTCAGCTCACTGCAACCTCTGCCTCCCAGGTTCAAATGATTCTTCTGCCTCAGTCTCCCGAGTAGCTGAGATTACAGGCATGTGCCACCACATCCGGCTAATTTTGTATTTTTAGTAGAGATGGGGTTTCTCCATGTTGGTCAGGCTGGTCTCAAACTCCCGACATCAGGTGATCCACCAGCCTCAGCCTCCCAAAGTGCTGGGATTACAGGCATGAGCCACTGCACCCGGCCTCCCCCTCCCTTCTTTTCTGTTCCCTTCCCTTCTCCTCCCCTCCCTCCCATCTTCATTTCTTTCCTCAATAAATATGGGTAGAGCTGATGAAAATCTTGCACACAAATGACAACTATAAAATACATATATGGAGCCAGGCATGGTGGTTCACACCTGTAATCTCAACACTTTGGGAGGCCAAGGCAGAAGGATCACTTAAGGCCAGGAATTTGAGGCTGGCCTAGGCAACATATTGAGATCCCATCTCCTTAAAAAAAAAAAAAAAAAGCATACATACATACACATTGTCTTTGTAGAAAGTAACATACAATTATTTGTCCACACAATGAACCTTATGTACCAGGCACTGTGCCATACACTTAGGATACTAATTCAATACTTCCTTTGCACTCACAGAGCTTGCAAGCTACTGGAGATATAAATAAAGGGGACAATAATATTCTGGTAAGTGACTACAAATGCTAAATTCAAGGTGTAATATTAGCATCCAGCTCAAGTTGGGGCAAAGAGTAGGGGTCAGTTAAGAAAAGGTGTTTTAAAGGACAAATAAGTCTAGTTAAGAACTTCCAGGTGGAGGGAGTAGCATATACAGAGGCAAAAAGTGTTCCAGAGCAGCAAATGGCTTATGTGGCTGAAGTGCAGGAAGTCATGAGTGATGAGGCTAATAAGGCAGACAGAAGCTGAGGCACAGAGAGCCTTGTATGCCAGGCTACAGCACTTAGAGTGTGCTGAAAGCTATAGGGAGCTGTTTAAGATTGAGGCCAGAGAGTGACATGATCAGATTTGCACTTAGAAAGCTCTCTCTCGCAGCAGTATGGAGAATGTACTACATGAGACAGTGAAAGACTGAGGCAGGAAGTCCAAGTGGAAGCACTTCTAATTGATAGACGGAATCTACGTAATGGGAGAGTTGCAAAATAGGATGACAGAAAGTGTGCTATGCTGGGTTTGACAGACCAGGTACACTTTATTCCTTGAACAATTAAATTACAGTAGTCACCCCTATCCTCAGAGCATAATTCCAATACCCTCAGATGATGCCTAAAACCACAGATAGTAGTGAACTTTGTATGTTTTTTCCTATCCATACATAATTTAATTTATAAATTAGGCACAGGGCCGGGTGCAGTGGCTCACGCCTATAATCCCAGCACTTTGCAGGGCCGAGGTGGGTGGATCACGAGGTCAGGAGATCAAGACCATCCTGGCCATGGTGAAACCCTGTCTCTACTAAAATACAAAAAATTAGCCGGGTGTGATTGCACGCGCCTGTAGTCCCAGCTACTCAGGAGGCTGAGGAAGGGGAATCGCTTGAATCCGGGAGATGGAGGTTGCAGCAAGCCAAGATCGTGCCACTGCACTCCAGCCTGGCAAAAGAGCAAGACTCCAAAAAAAAAAAAAAAAAAAAAGGCACAGTAAGAGATTAACAACAATAATAAAATAGAACAATTATAGTAATATACTATAATAAAAGTTAAGTGAATGTGGTCTCTCAAAACATCTTACTGCACTGTATTCACCTGTTTTTGGCCCAGAGTGGACCACGGGTAATTGAAACTGAATAAGCTGGGGGACTACTGTATTTAATCTCTCTGAGCCTTAGTTTTTACTTTCTGAAAAATGTGTTTATAGGCCGGGCACGGTGGCTCAAGCCTGTAATCCCAGCACTTTGGGAGGCCGAGGCGGGTGGATCACGAGGTCAAGAGATCGAGACCATCCTGGTCAACAAGGTGAAACCTCATCTTTACTGAAAATACAAAAATTAGCTGGGCATGATGGTGCGTGCCTGTA
>NW_016107402.1:5221590-5222654 GCF_001604975.1 Cebus imitator
AAAAAAAAAAAAAAATGTGTTTATTTGTAAAAGAAGAAATAAGGAGAACACTAGACTAGATCAGGTGTCACCAATCTTTTCTTAATGCTTTAAAATTATTCAGATATAGTTTTAAAAAAATAGGCCAGAGGCCGGGTGCAGTGTCTCATGCCTGTAATCCCAGCACTTTGGGAGGCTCAGGGCAGATCAAGCGGTCAGGAGTTCCAGACCAGCCTGGCCAATATGGTGAAACCCCATCTCTGCTAAAAATACAAAAATTAGCTGGGTGTGGTGGTGTGCACCTGTAGTCCCAGCTACTTGGGAGGCTGAGGCAGAAGAACTGCTTCAAACCAGGAGGTGGAGGCTGTAGTAAACCGAGATTGTGTCATTGAACTCTAGCCTGGGTGACAGAGCAAGACTCCATCTTAAAGATAAATAAATAAATAATAGGCTGGACTCAGTGGCTCACGCCTGTAATCCCAGCACTTTGTTTGGGAGGCTCAGGTGTGTGGATCACCTGAGGTCAGGAGTTCAAGACCAGCCTGGCCAACATGATGAAACCATGTCTCTACTAAAAAAAAAAAAATACAAAAATTAGCCGGACATGGTGGCTCATGCCTGTAATCCCAGCACTTTGGAAGGCTGAGGTAGGTGGATCACCCACCCACCTCAGGAGTTCGAGACCAGCCTGGCCAAGATAGTGAAACCCCGTCTCTACTAAAAATACAGGAATTAGGCGTGGTAGTGGGCGCCTATAATCCCAGCTACTTGGGAGTCTGAGGCAGGAGAATTGCTTAAACCCAGGAGCGGGAGGTTGCAGTGAGTGGAGATCATGCCACTGCAGTCCAGCCTGGATAAGAGTGAGACTTTGTCTCAAAAAAAATAATAATAAAAGAAGAAGACTACTACTATTAGCCTTAAAGCTAATTTCCTTTCCTTATCCTGAAATAACTCTTAAATGTGTGTTTACCATTTCCTTTTCTCTATAGTTTTATCACATTTCTATCTCTAAATGTTATATTGTTTAGTCTCACAGAACTTCGCATGACTCTAATATTTTCTTTTCTTTTTTTTTTTTTTTTTTT
>NW_016107402.1:5223574-5242588 GCF_001604975.1 Cebus imitator
TAGTAGAGATGGGGTTTCTCCATGTTACTCAGGCCGGTCTCAAACTCCTGACCTCAGGTGATTTGCCCACCTCGGCCTCCCAAAGTGTGGGATTATAGGTGTGAGCCACCATGCCTGGCAAGAGTTCTTTAGGGTAGATACCCAGGAGTGGAATTTCTGGGTCACAGGGCATGTATATCTTTACTTATGAGATGATACCAAATTGTTCTCTTAAAATGGTTATACTCATTCACACTACTACTTGCACAGCTCTAGGTGCTTCATGTCCTTGCCAACATTTTTTGTCACTTTAATTTTTATCAATCTGATGAACATAAAACCAATATATCACTGCAGTTTTAATTTGCATTCCTCTGATTACTGATGAAGCTGAGCATCCCCAACCCTTTTCACAGGAAGGAGCTACTTTTTATTTTTCTAAAACACTGAGATCAAGCTCTCTCTATGAAAGTCTGGAATGGCTGGAGTGTGTACCAACAGCTGCCTCCTAACAATTAACCAGATGAAGTCTGGTCTCTTTCAGCGCTAAAGTAAAACTGTATGAGCAAATCTCTGGCATGTATCAACACATAACATAGCAGAAAACCTGAAAATTTTTATCTGAGAATTGGGGGTAGGTTATCGATGTTAGAAGGGCTGAGACTACGAACGAAAAAAATCAGACTAGGAGTGATCAGAGAGAATATGTGTTATTTAAGGCCCTTCACTATCTGACACAAACATACTTGTTTAGCCTCCTCTGTGGCCACACCTTTCCAATGCTTTACTCACTGCTCACCACAGAGGCCCTGCACTCCAATGTCTCTGTGACTTCACTCCTCAAGACATTTCCCACTTCCTGGATTACCTACCTGTTTTTTTCCTGCTTCTTAAAATTTGATTAACGCTTCCCAGCCCAGTTCAAGTGTAATTGCTTCCATGAAGCCATCCTGACCCCATTCCCCAGAAAAAAATTAATCAAGCTCTCATTTACTCCAAGAGCACTCTATTATTACTTTATTATAGCATCCATCCCATCCTACAGTTAGAACAGGACTAGACTGTGGGCTCTCTGTGGGAAGGTACTATCTTTTAAATCCTGTGGCGCCAAGCAACACTTCTGTCACTCATCAAATCTTCATAAAATTCCTGACAAGTGGATAGAAAGATGAACAGAAATCTATTGGGAAACAAATCTCTAAACAGTGGAAAGGTTCTTTCTGACTCTTGCTGACTATGAAGAAAAAAAAATCAGAGAAAAAGCAAGAAAGGAGATATGCAGTGGGAGCTAATGAAAAAGAAAATAGGACAATTAGGTCCTCTTAGCAGAGGTCCATATCAGATAGGCCAGGAAGTGAAAATGTAAACCACAGTTCACCATCTTAATGTGGGGGATAACAGCATGGAAAGTGAAATTTATAACTGATTCTAAAACTATAGGCTGTATCTTGAAAGTCTGACCAAATCTAACTGGAAAATTATTTGAATATTCCCTAGTGGTTAGGAATAAATAAATAAATACAAAATTTGGTCATGGTGTTTTCCTCTGGAAGAAGTTGTTTAAGTAAAACTTCCATTTACTAATAGTTAAAGGTTTTCTTTCTTTCTCTTTTGAGACAGTCTTGTTCTGTCACCCAGACTGGAGTGCAGTGGTGTGATCTCCGGTCACTGCAACATCTGCCTCCCAGGTTCAAGTGATTCTCCTGCCTCAGCCTCCCAAGTGCCCACTGCCACACCCGGCTAATTTTTTTGTATTTTTAGTAGAGACACGGTTTCACCATGTTGGTGAGGCTGATCTTGAACTCTGACCTCAAGTGATCCACCCACCTCAGCCTCCCAAAGTGCTGGGATTACAGGTATGAGCTGCCATGCCCAACCAGGTTTTCCATTTTTTTCTTACATCATCTTGGAAAGTTACCTTTTCCTAGGAGTTTGTCCATTTTTATGTAAGTTTGCAAATTAACTGGCACAGAATTTCTTAAATTGATTAGTAGGGCCAGGCGCAGTTGCTCATGCCTGTAACCCTAGCACTTTGGAAGACTAAGGCAGGCAAATCCCTTGAGCTCAGGAGTTCAAGACCAGCCTGGGCAACATGATAAAAACTCTGTCTCTACAAAAACATACAAAAATTAGTCGGGCATGGTGGCTGTCGCCTGTAGTCCCAGCTACTCAGGAGACTAAGGTGAGAGGATCGCTGGGGCCCAGGAGGCGGACTGGTCATCTTAATTGTTATTAAGACAAAATGGGTAGAAGAATGAAGAATGGAATAATGGCAGAGATTATCCAGACACAAAGATCTGGGATTCAACAAAATTGTGTATTGTTACCTTTTTTTTTTTTTTTTTTTTTAAATAAGAGAGGTTCTTAACTCTGTTGCCCAGGCTAGAGTGCAGTGGCTTAATCACAGCTCACTGCAGCCTCAAACTCAAGTGATCCTCTTGCTTCAGCCTCCTGAGTAGTTAGGACTACAGGTATGAGCTACCTCTCCTGGCTAAATTTTTAAAACTTTGTAGCAATTAGGTCTCACTATGTTGCCCAGGCTGGTCTCGAATTCCTGGGCCTCAAGCAGTTCTCCCATCTCCACTTCTCAAAGTGGTAGGATTATAGGTATAAACCACCCCACCCAGCCTATAATTTCAATATTTTAACGTATCTTTGTGTTTTTAGAATATAGGTTTCTTTTGGACAGGATATTGTATCTTTTGCACACACTGTATTGTGAAAAGTATTTGATTTCCTATATCAAATAAAAAACACAAAATTGGCAATTCAAGGCAAATAGGCATTTATTTCATTATTTTAATAGCTCATCTTGATTAATGCATGGTTGACTCCAGTTAAAGATAACTAATATGGCCAGGTGCAATGGCTCATGCCTGTAATCCCAGCACTTTGGGAAGCCGAGGCAGGTGGATCAACTGAGGTCGGGAGGTTGGAGGTTCTACACCAGCCTGACCAACATGCAGAAACCCTGTCTCTACTAAAAATACAAAATTAGCCGGGTGTGGTGGCACATGCTGAGGCAGGAGAATCGCTTGAATTTGGGAGGCAGAAGTTGTGGTGGGCCGAGATCACGCCATTGCACTCCAGCCTGGGCAACAAGAGTGAAACTCCATCTCAAAAAAAAAAAAAAAAAAAAAAGATAACTAATATTTGAAGTTATCCTTAAAAATAAAGATTTTTTAAAATTAGGTAAATATTAGGCCGGGCACTGTGGCTCACACCTGTAATCCCAACACTTTGGGAGGTTGAAGTGGGTAGATTGCTTGAGACCAGGAGTTTGGGACTAGCCCGGCTAACATGGTAAAACCAGGTCTCTTCTAAATATATAAACATTAGATGGGCATGGTGGTACACACCTATAATCCCAGCTGCTCAGGAGGCTGAGGCAGAAGAATTGCTTGAAACCAGAAGGTGAAGGTTGCCTTGAGTCAAGATCATACTACTGCATTCCAACCTGGGCGACACAACAAGATTCTGTCTCCAAAAAAAAAATAAATAAAGTAAAAATTGGTGGCTAGGTGCAGAGGCTCATGCCTGTAATCCTAGCACTTTGGGAGGCCAAGGCGGGCAGATCACTTGAAGTCAGGAGTTTGAGACCAGCCTGGCCAACATGGTGAAATGCTGTCTCTACTAAAAATACAAAAATTAGCTGGGCGAGGTGGCAGGTGCCTGTAATCCCAGCTACTCGAGAGGCTGAAGCAGAAGAATCTCTTGAACCCAGGAAGCAGAGGCTGCAGTGAGCTGAGATTGCACCATTGCACTCCAGCCTGGGCAACAAGAGAGAGATTCTGTCTCAAAAAAAAAAAAAAAAAATTAGCTTCAGAGGCCATTCTCATTTGTGAATTTTTTGTTGTTGTTGAGACCTGGCCTTATCTGTCACCCAGTCTGGAGTGCAGTGGCATGATCACTGTAGCTTCAATCTCTCAGGCTCAAGTGATCCTCCTGCTTCAGCCTCCCACGTAGCTAGGAATACAGGTGTATGCCACCATACCTCGCTAACTTTTAAAATTTTTAGCAGAGACAAGGTCTGGCTATGTTACCCAGTCTGGTCTCTAACTCCTGAGCTCAAGATCCAGCCTCCAAAAGCACTAGGATTACAGTCATTGAGAGACACCCTGCTGGGCCACAGTCATAAAATTTGACATAAATAAAACATCTATCCTTTTAAATATAGTAATTCACCGAATTTAAAGAAAACAACCACCCAAAATAAGAAATTTAGCCAGGAAAGGTGGCTCATGCCTGTAATCCTAGCATTTTGGGAGGCCGGGGTGGGCAGATCATGAGGTCTCAGGAGTTCAAAACCAGCCTGACCAACATGGTAAAACCCCATTTCTACTAAAACTACAAAAATTAGCCGGGTGTTGTGGTGCACACCTGTAATCCTAGCTACACAGAAGGCTGAGGCAGGAAAATCACTCGAACCCAGAAGGTGGAGGCGGAGGCTGCAGTAAGCCGAGCTCACACCACTGTACTCCAGTCTGGGTGACAGAGCGAGACTCCATCTCAAAAAAATAAGAAAGGGGCCGGGCGCGGTGGCTCAAGCCTGTAATCCCAGCACTTTGGGAGGCCGAGGCGGGTGGATCACGAGGTCAAGAGATCGAGACCATCCTGGTCAACATGGTGAAACCCCGTCTCTACTAAAAATACAAAAAATTAGCTGGGCATGGTGGCGCGTGCCTGTAATCCCAGCTGCTCACGAGGCTGAGGCAGGAGAATTGCCTGAACCCAGGAGATGGAGGTTGCGGTGAGCCGAGATTGTGCCATTGCACTCCAGCCTGGGTAACAAGAGCGAAACTCCGTCTCAAAAAAAAAATAAGAAAGAAAGAAATTTAAACAGCTTTGAACTATAAAATATACATTATTTTATTTTATTTATTTTTAAGACGGAGTTTCACCATGTTGGCTACCCGACTTGGCCTCCAAAGTGCTTGGATTACAGGCATGAGCCACCATGCCCAGCCAATATACATTATTTTAAAAATAAAAATGTAATTAAGACTATTGTTACTATAAAAGTACATCTCATAATTTAAGGGGAAAAGTTATTTTAGTGGTTTAAAAAAAAAACTATGTTCGCATTTGTTTTATACATTCTTCCCTCAAACTTTATACCACAGTAGTTAAATTTCAGTGTCCTTACCTGTCCCACCTCCTATCACCCTAGTGGATATATACTTGGTTAAATACATACCGTATGAGGAAGCAAAGAGGTAGTTTGATCTTTAAAAATCCAGAATAGATTCTATTAGAATAACTTTGAAAGTTTAGAGATTTGACTACAAATACTAACCCTCTATCAGTGAAAAACAACTTCTAACTGGATGCAGCTCCAGGATAGTGTTATTACAAATAAGTCTGATCCAACAGATCAATGAAACAACACATGTGCTTTTTCATTCTAGGCTGGTATAATCCTTTTTAAGAAATATTAACAAAGCCTCTAGTATCATACAATAAGGTTATTTCCAAATATCTATAGGAAGTTGATGACAATACTATTTCTTTGCCAGTCTAGTAATGCAGATGCATTTACCAGCTCCTCTCCTTGTAGAAATCACATTAATAAAGATATTTTGAGATTTATGGCTTTAAATGCCAATTCTTTTTTTTTTTTAATGGGACAAGCGTTACAGAAATTCCTGCTGGTATTTTTCAGACTTGGAGGAAATGAAGTTTGACAAAGAGTATTTCCCAAATGGTCTGGAGGGAAGTAAAAGAATTAGCAAAATCGAGAGATATGAAAATGAATCAGCTAAAGCCCTAAGTTCTGTTGGCAGAAGAAAAAAATGCACCTGTATTATGTAAACAAGAATCCATGGCAAACAAATTCAATTATAGTGAAGCAATTATCATGTCCTGTCACATTTGTTAAAACTAAACTCTGCCAAGAGGTATCCTTTCAGGGTGTCCATTCACCTTGGTTTATATCAGTCATCCCAGAGTGATTATTAATAGCATTTCTTCTTACTCTTAAAAGTGAACCAGTTTATACATTAAATTATATGATCACCCTATCCTTGAAGTATCAGGAGGCAAAACTGTTAACATAGCCCATGTTTCGGCCGGGCGCAGTGGCCCACGCCTGTAATCCCAGCACTTTGGGAGGCCGAGGTGGACGGATCACCTGAGATCAGGAGTTCGAGACCAGTCTGACCAACAGGGAGAAACCCTATCTCTACTAAAAATACAAAATTAGCCAGGCATGGTGGCACATGCCTGTAATCCTGGCTACTTGGGAGGCTGAGGCAGGAAAATCGCTTGAACCCAGGAGGCAGAGGTTGTGGTGAGCCAAGATCGCGCCCATTGCACACCAGCCTGGGCAACAAGAGCAAAACTCCGTCTCAAAAAACAAAAAACATAGCCCCATGTTCAGGATCCAGTCATAGTCTCACAGTCAAAATAAGATACACTTCATTTATCTAGCACTGTGAATAGAGCACAATAGTCCTATAATTCAGAACACGAATTCTGAAACCAAATGACCTAGGTTCAAATCTCAGTCAGCCCTGTTATATATACTCTTCGGATGTATAACCTTAGAAAAGTTTTTTATTTTGAAATAATTTCAAACTTGGAGAAAACTTGCAAGAACATTACAAAGAATTCCCATATACACTTTACTTGGGTTCACCAATTGCTAACATTTTGCCACATTTACTTTACACATCTCTCTACACACCCTCACATATATAAAATTAATTAGTTAACTATTTAATTAAGACAGGGTCTCACTCTGCTGCCGAGGCTGGAGTGCAGTGGCACTACCACTGTTCACTGTGGTCTTGACCTCCCAGGCTCAGGTGATCCTCCCATCTCAGCCTTTCAAGTAGCTGGGACTACAAGTACACACCAATAGGCCTGGTTACTTTTTTGTATTTTTGGTAGAGACAGGGTTTCACCATGTTACCCAGGCAGTCTCAAACTCCTGGGCTCAAGTGATCCTTCCACCTTGGCCTCCAAAGTGCAGAGATTACAGGTATGAGCTACCACACCCAGCCACACACTATTTTTACTAATTTTTTAACCATTTGATAATAAGAGTGTAGACATTGTGTCCTTTCTCAAAATATTTCAGTAGGTTATTTTCTAAAAACAAACTACAGTACAATTGTCACATTAGGAAATTTAACAATGACACAATACTATTATCTAACATAAAGTCCATATCTAAATTCTACCAGTTACCTCACTAATGCTCTTAGAGAGAGAGAGAGAGAGAGAGAGAGAGAGAGAGAGAGACAGAGAGACAGAGAAACTGTCTCTATGTTGCCCAGGCTGGTCTCAAATTCCTGGGCTCAAAAGATCCTCCCGTCTTGGCCCCCCAAAGAGCTGGTATTACAGGCATGAGCCACCATACCCTCCCCTAATAATAATTTTTATAGAAAATTTTTCCCTCAACCCAGAATCCCAGTAAATAATCTTGGCTAGATTTCTTAACCTTTCTGTATTATCAGTTTCCCCATCTGCAAAATAGAGATTAATAATAGCACCTATTTCATAAGATTACTGTAAAAAATGAAAGAGTAACTATAATAAAGAATTTAGGACAGTTGCTGGCATTTAGTGCAGGTGTTAACTGCTTTTATTTTTATTAATTTTTTTTTTTTTAGATGGAGTCTCGCTCTATCACAGTGGTGCAATCTAGACTCACTGCAAACTCCACCTCCCGAGTTCAAGTGATTTTCATGTCCCAGCCTCCCAAGTAGCTGGAATTATAGGTGTATACCACCATGCCCAGGTAATTTTAGTATTTTTTAGTAGAGATGTTTCACCATGTTGGCCAGGCTGATCTCAAACTCTGAACCTCAAGTGATCTGCCTGCCTCAGCCTTCCAAAGTGCTGGGATTACAGGAGTGAGCCACCATGCCTGGCCATTAGCTTATTTTAGAGAATGACAGGCTTCATATAAGGTAGAACTGTCAGATAATGAAAATAATTATTTAGACACTATGCTTTTTGAAGCCATTGTAAAGAAAATCGGTAAAATATATTGTGCATATCAATTATTTTCTAAACAGAATATATTACAGATAATTTAACCTTTGCTTAGAAACTCAGGGTTTTCACATCAGCAGTGGTACTGCTATAAAACTGCGATACTATCAGAGACACCTCAGGTGTGAGGTCTATATATACCTCTGTAGTAAAATGGATGCAAAGTTCTGGACAGACAGCTTGAATTTCCTTCTGCTGTCCTGCTTCTGATCATTAGCATGTATTAACTTGCCTCATCTATATTATTCTAATAATACTTTTGGTCATACAAACCTTCTAGTTTAAAAAGTACTTTGGGCTGGGCACAGTGGTTCATGCCTGTAATCCCAGGACTTTGGGAGGCCAAGGTAGCAGGATCACCTGAGGTCAAGAGTTCAAGA
Source organism: Cebus imitator (assembly GCF_001604975.1). Classification (NCBI taxonomy): domain Eukaryota; kingdom Metazoa; phylum Chordata; class Mammalia; order Primates; family Cebidae; genus Cebus; species Cebus imitator. The sequence continues at coordinate 5,231,935 of NW_016107402.1, forward strand.
TCAGCCTGGCCAACATGGTGAAACCCCATCTCTACTAAAAATACAAAAAATTAGCCAGGCATGGTGGCGGGTGCCTGTAATCTCAGTTACTCAGGATGCTGAGGCTGAAGAATTACTTGAACCTGGGAGGCAGACGTTGCAGTGAGCCAAGATTGCACCATTGCACTGCCTGGACGACAAGAAGGCGATTCTTGTCTCAAAAAATAAAAAAATTAAAAAGTACTTTCTCATTAATTCAATAAATATTTTATCATTTGATTAATGACAACTATTATATCATTTGATTAACTAGTATGAGTCTTGCAAGTAGTCTATGAGGTAAAAAGAGCATGTATTACTACTCCCAATTTTAACTACCTAATTACAGACAAATAAATTAAGGCTCAAAGAGGTCAAATAACACTTTGGGCCACAGAGTCAATAGGCAACACAGTCAGCCCTCATACACCTAGGTCCTCTGTGTCTCAATATACACAATTATCTGAGTGAGGCCCTGAGGTGATGCTACTTTTGAGGTAAAGTGAACAATCTTTACCACTTAGAAGCATGTTCAGCTTACTTTAATTTTTAATTTTTTTGAGACACAGTCTCACTCTGTCACCCAGGCTAGTGTGCAGTGGCGCGATCTCAGTCACTGCTCTGCCTCCTGGGTTCAACCAATTCTCCTGCCTCACTCTCTCGAGCAGCTGGAACTACAGGCACCCACCACCACACCCAGCTAATTTTTGTATTTTTAGTAGAGATGGGGTTTTACCATGTTGGCCAGGCTGGTCTTGAGCTTCTGGCCTCGTGATCGACCTGCCTGAGCCTTCCAAAGTGCTGGAATTACAGGTCTTACTTTTTAACTTTTATTATTCATTTCTAAACGCAGCAAGAGAAAAACAGTTTACTTTTAGATGCAGGGAAATACAATCTGATTGGTTGAGACTGCCAAATGTCTGACTTTCAGATGCTGTTCCCCTGTACTTCTCAAGTATCTTTCTAAAATTCTCTGAACTTCACAGCAACACTTTATTAATATAGACTCCACACATGAAAGTTGAGATAAATTCAGACCTGAGCTAAAGTTTACCTCTGCACTCTAATAACTAAGAAAACAGTGTAAATAAGATCACAGGGAGAAATGTTTAATGAACTGATTTTAAGCATTTCAAGTCTAATTTACATACAATTAAAGTTAATTTGCACATCATTCTCAGCTATTCATTAAACCAGGTATAAGGATTTCTAACAAAGTAACCTGGTAACACTATTAGCCTAGTTACAATTATTGTATGAACTCAAAGTAACAGCTGCACCTAAAGAAAAACAACCTAGAGCACTCTCACTAGGTTTTCCCCCAATTAGCCCAAATTAATGAGGTTTAATACTACCTCCATGATGACCCACAAAACCTATCTTCCCCTGATGACCCCTAGAGTATAAGCTGAAATGTAGTTAAACCACCTGTCCTAGAGACTAGGCAGAGGAAGCAAGACAAAATGGCAATGACTAAGGAAGACTACAGTTCTAGGGCAGATTACGGCACTAAATCTGTGCTACCTTAGTTAAATCACTCAACTTATCTTGCCTTCAGTTGCCTCTTTTACAAAATGAAGGAGTTAATAATGTGGTCTCTAAACACAATATCCCACTAAAAGGATCCAGAATTCTTTGGGAAAAGGGCAGAAAATGTACAAGATGAGTCGGGAACATCTTACCATACTAGAAAGCAAGGAACACTATCAAAGACTGCTGAAGTTACGTCAAAAGGAATCAGGAGCTAGCCTGAAGAACTTCCCACTGGTCCAAGATGAAACAAATTGAACATCAATAAGAATAACTACAATGGATTAAAACACATCAAATATGTTAACACCTAAAAGTTCCTGATCATGCCCTAAAAAACCCTAAAAAGTCACTGGTCCTCTCTGGAGTATATCAGAAAACCAACGCATTATTTTGAAAACCAGTAAATAAAAGAATAAAGGGAATGCATTAAGTATTTATCTTGCCTTCCTTGTACATACCAAACCTCAAGGTAACCAAAGAGTTGAAACGGTAAACTTTTTCCTTTTTGAAGTATTCCAGCTGATAAACAAACAAACAAACAAAAATGATAGGATTAAAATCTAATCATTTTTCACACATTTAATGAAATCATGGATCTAGGTAATCATCATCCATGAACATGTACAACAGAAAAAGAGACACCTGGACATTATAAGCCTCCTGACAGAATAATACACCACCATTTATGAAGTATTATTGCCAAAAAAGCAACCTGATTCAGGTCAAGCCTCTAGAGGAGCACTGCACAATTGCACACAAACATGCAGCTATGGAGCACCCAAAACATGGCCAATCCAAACTGATATGTGCCATAAAAGCAAAGCACCGACTTTCAAATATTTTATATTAAAAAAGAATGCTGCTGAGCATACTGATGCATGCCTGAAATTCCAGTACTTTGGGAGGATGAGGTAGGAGGATCACTTGAGCCCAAGAGTTCAAGACAAGCCTGGGCAACATCGTGACGCCTGTCTCTACAAATAATTTAAAAAATTAGCTGGGTGTGGTGGTGCATGCCTGTAGTCCTAGCTACTTGGGAGGCTGAGGTGGGAGCCCAGGTGGCTGAGGCTGCAGTGAGGCAAAATCATGCTACTGCACTGAAGCCTAAAAAACAGAGATCTTGTCTCAAGAAAAAAAAAAAAATCACAATAATTTTTATTGATTATATGTTATTCTATTAATATGTTAAAATAATAGCAGTTTACAGACTGGGTGCAGTGGCTCACACCTGTAATCCCAGCACTTTGAGAGGCCAGGGCAGGCAGATCGTTTGAGCCCAGGAGTTTGAGATCAGCCTGGGCAACATGGCAAAACCCCATCTCTATAAAAAATACAAAAATTAGCTGGGCGTGGTATTGCACACCTGTAGTCCCAGCTACTTGGGAAGCCGAGGTGAGAGGATCACTTGAACCTGAGAGGTGGAGGTTGCAGTAAGCTGAGATAATGCCACTGTACTACAGCCTGGGCGACAGAATGAGACCCTGTCTCAGATAAACACAAAAAAAAACTAAGGAAAAAAAATAATAGTTTGCAACTACTGGGTAAAATAAACTATACTATTAAAATGTGTTTCTTCTTATCTTTGTAATGTGCCAAATAAATTTTTTATTTTTTATTCTTTGAGACAGGGTCTCACTCTGTTGCCCAGGCTGGAGTGTAGTGGCATAATCTCAGCTCACTGCAACCTCCATCTCCCGGGCTCAAGCAATTCTCATGCTTCAGCAACCCAAGTAGATGAGATTACAGGCATGTGCCACCACAACTGGCTAACTGTTCTGTTTTAGTATAAATGGGGTTTTAACGTGTTGGCCAAGGTGAAATTTTAAATTTAAGTTGAAGCTTGAATATTTCTTTAGACAACACTCTCTAGATCTAACAATCAGTTCACAGGGAATAAAAAGGATAGAGGAACATAAATGAATTACAGAAATTCAATTAGCAAAGTCCAGAAGGGGAAAATTACACAACTTTGTTTCTTTAACAGCAGCAGCAATAACAAAAAAAATACAAGAGGAAAAAGGGACTCGCTGGGTGTGGTGGCTCACATCTGTAATCCCAGCACTTTGGGAGGTTGAGGCAGGCCGATCACCTGAGGTCAGGAGTTCGAGACTAGTCTGACCAACATGGTAAAATCCTGTCTCTACTAAAAATACAAAAATAAGCCGGTCATGGTGGCTAATGCCTTTAATCCCCGATACTCAGGAGGCTGAGGCAGGAGAATTGCTTGAATCCCGGAGGCGGAGGTTGCAGGGAGCCGAGACTGTACCACTTCTCTCCAGCCTGGATGACAAGAGCAAAACTCCATCTCAAGAAAAAAAAAAAAAAAGAAAAGAAAAAAAGAACCAAGAGAATCTGTAGATTAAAAAAGACATAAAAGAGGCTGGGCATGGTAGCTGACGCCTGTAATCCCAGCACTTTGGGAAGGCAAGGCAGGTAGATCACCTGAGGTCAGGAGTTCAAGACCAGCCTGGCCAACATGGTGAAATCCTGTCTCTACCAAAATACAAAAGTTATCCGGGCGTGGTGGTGGAGGTGGAGGTTACAATAAGCTGAGATTGCACCACTGCACTCCTGCCTGGAGACAGAGCAGGACCCTGTCTCAAAAAAAAAGAGACATAAGGAGACACAGAAGCCAAATAAATCAATGTATCAACCTTGCCTAAAACCTGATTCAAATAAACCAAATGTTCAGAGAGAAAGGGTGGCAGGGTTGAAGAGAGAGGAGAAAGATAAATTAATTGCGGAAATTGAACATTAACAGGATACTGTGTGGTTATGTTTTTAAAAAAGAGTATCTTTTATTTTTTACAGCTATATACAGAAATTAGCATTTAAATGATATGATGCCCGGGACTTGTTTCAAAAGGATCCAAGGGGGATGAGGGAACAGATAGTGGTATGGATGAAATAAGACTGACCATGAGCTGATAATTGTTGAAGCTGAGTGATGGGCATATAAGGGCTAGATGTCAGGTTGATGGGTGCAGCAAACCACCATGGCATATGTATACCTAAGTAACAAACCTGCACATTCTGCACATGTACCCCAAAACTTAAAGTATAATTAAAAAAAATAAATTTTCTATACATTTTTTTAAAAATGAGATGAGCAAATTTATTAAAACTTGTAGCTTTTGAATCTACAAGAATCTATGAAAATAAGTCACAGGGTTGGCTAATACTTCAAGAGACCATTCGACCTAGTGTACTGCCTCTAGGACACACTACAACATTATCACACTCAGCAAATATTTAGTGAGTAACTATTAAGTACAAAGGCACTAACTATGTAGAAGATGCACAGAAATGCAAGAAATAGTTTCTGTTTCAGAACTTTAGTCCTATAGGAGAGATGGGAAAAGTACCTGAACATAAAACAAGGTAAAAAGTGATGAAGTTGGCCAGGTGTGGTGGCTCACGTCTGTAATCTCAGCACTTTGGGAGGCTGAGGCTGGTGGATCATCTGAGGCCAGGAGTCCGAGACCAGCCTGGCTAACACGGTGAAACCCTATCTCTACTAAAAAGACAAAAATTAGCCAGATGTGGTGGTGTGCACCTGTAGTCCCATCTACTCGGGATGCTGAGGCAGGAGAATTACTTGATCCCAGAGGGCAGAAAGGTTGCAGTGAGCCCGGATCGTACCACTGCACTCCAGCCTAGGCGACAGAGTGAGACACCATCTCAAAAAAAAAAAAAAAGTGGTGAAATTATGGTTTAAGTATCATAAGCAAGGTACTTTTCGTTAAGTATATCAGAAGCCATCTTAGAAGACTGTCATATAACTGGGCATGAAAAATAGGCAGGATTTGGACATGTAGTGACGGAGTATCAGATCTGAAGTGTACAGACAGTGTGAGCAGAAGCACAGAGGCAGAATATAAAGAAACATTTTTGGGAAATGAAGATGACTACATTATTGAGCATGTAGTGAGAAGCAAGGTCAGAAAGACAAGTAGGGGCTAGATCACAGAATCTTAAATATCAGGTTGAGTTTGTACTTTAGTCAATAAGCATTGGGAGTCACACATTTGGAGTTCTAGATGACAGAATATTTAGGAAGAAATTATACACCTCACCTTAGTAGAAAAGAACAGAGCTGGGAAGGGGGATGAAAATAAGGGTAAATAATTAAGGCCAAAGGTAACAAAGGACCTAAAATGGAGTAGTGGGAGAGAAAGGGAGGGATCTGAAGTATCTGGGCACGAAAACAGGCAGGAGTTGAGAAGTCAACAGTAACTAACATTTTAAAACTGGATGAACTGGCCAATGTTTAGCATGTTGGCAGACCTATACCAGTCCTGAATAGTGTTCAATAAATGACCAACTGAATGAATAAATAAATAGAAATACGTGAGTCAGGATGAAGGGCAACAAGTCAGGGGATTTGAGGGGCTGGAGAGTGAGGTGAGCAGGAGATAAGCTGAACTTTCTCATTTAACCTGTGAGAAAGCAAAGTTCTGAAGAACAAAATGCTGCCCAGGAGTGCTAAGCATCTTTCTTGGGAATGTACTTCTTGAAAGCAAAGGACTCATCACTAAAACCTACATAAAAAGTATAAAACCCATCCTTAAAACCGGTGGCTCATGCCTGTAATCCCAACACTTTGGGAGGCTGAGGTGGGCAGATCACCTGAGGTCAGGAGTTCAAGACTAGCCTGACCAACATGGAGAAATCCCATCTCTACTAAAAATACAAAATTAGCCGGGCATGGTGGTGCATGCCCATAATCCCAGCTACTCAGGAGGCTGAAGCAGGAAAATCGCTTGACCCCAGGAAGTAGAGGTTGCAGTGAGCCAAGATCGAGCCATTGCACTCCAGCCTGGGCAACAAGAGCAAAACTCTGTCTCAGAAACAAACAAACAAACAAACAAATAAAAACTTGTAAACATGTCTTCAAAGCAAGGAGGAGACAACCTGTAACAATCCGACCACAGGTTCTCAAAAGCAGACAGCTAATGAAACGCTGAAGGTGTAAATAGGATATCAGTGAAGTAGTCCAGTAGGAATTCTGGTACTGGAGCTCAGAGGCAAAAAATAGATGTGGGAGTTACTGCATGAAGGCTGTAATAAAAGACACAAGAGTAGGCAGGCACAAAGCCTTACGCCTGTGATCCCAGCACTTTGAGAAGCCGCAAAGGAAAAATCGCTTGATTCCAAGAGTTCGAGACCAGCCTGGACAACATAGTGAAATCTTGTCTTTACAAAAAAATAAAATTAGCTGGGCATTGTGGGGCACATCTGTGGTCCCAGCTACTTGAGAGGCTGAGGTGGCAGGCTCACTTCAGCCCGGGAAGTTGAGGCTGCAGAGAGCCGGGATGGCGCCACTGTGCTGCAGCCTAGTCAACGGAGCGAGAGACTGTCTAAAAAAAAAGACACAAGAGCGATGACCTCTCAATACAAAAGCATAAAAAGAGAAGCAAGGCCTGAGACAACTTTGAGATTGACAAAGGAGGATGAGGAAGGCAGAAGGAGAACCAGAACAATGCTGTGTCATAAAAGCTAAGAGAAAAATGTCCAGAAAGAAGGCCTGTTCAATCCTTGTCTTCTTCTTTGACCCACAAATCCAACCAGTCAACAAGTCTTATCAGCTCTACCTCCAAAATACTAAACACAGCCATTTCTCTCCATCTCTTTAGCCACCTGCCTAGTAGTTCAAACTTCCATCATTACCTAGATTTCTGCAGTGGCCTTCTGTTCAACCCACCTCAATTAAGTCCTGCCCCCAAATAATCCATTCTCTTTGTAGCAATTGGATTAATCTTTTAAAAATGTAAATCAGGGCTGGATGTAGTGGCTCAAGCCTGTAATCCTAGCACTTTGGGAAGCTGAGTCAGGTGGATTACTTGAGCTCAGGAGTTCAGGACCAGCCTCGGCAACATGCTGAAGCCCCATCTCTATAAAAAATACAAAACTTAGCTGGGCATGGTGGCTAGCACCTGTAGTTCCAGCCACTTGGAAGGTTGAGGCGGGAGGATCACTCAAGCCCAGGAAGCACAGGTTGTAGTGAGCCAAGACTGCACCACTGCACTCCAGCCTGGGCGACATGGTGAAATCAGGCCATGCCCAGCACCTTGGGAGGCCAAGGCAAGGATTGCTTGAGGCCAGGAGTTCAAGACCAATCTGGAACTCCTGGAACAAATCTGGAGCAAAGCAAGACCCCATCTTTACAAACAAACAAAAAAAGAAACAAAGAAAAAGAAAATTAGCATGGCATGAGGGTATGAGCCTGTAGTCCTAGATACTTAGGAGGCTGAGGTGGGAGGATCTCTTGAGCCCAGAAATTCAAGGCTGTAGTGAGCCATGATGGCATCACTGCATTCTAGTGTGGGCAACAGAGCAAGAAAAAAGGAAACAAAAAAACTGTGCTTTACAGGGCATGATGATGAAAAGTGAAAAGAAAACCCACAGAATGGGAGAAAGTAAATCACGTATATGATAAAGAACCTGTATCCAGAACAAAGAACTATTAAAATACAATAATAAAAGGACAAATAACCAAAATTTGAAAGAAGCAACAGGTTTAAATGGCATTTCTCCAAAGAAGATATACAAACAGCCAATAAATGGCCAGGAGCGGTGGCTCATGGCTGTAATCCTAGCATTTTGGGAGATCGAGGTGGGTGGACAATCTGAGGTCAGGAGTTCGAGACCAGCCTGACCAACAAGATGAAATCCTTTCTCTACTGAAAATACAAAATTAGCCAGGCATAAGACTGCATGCCTGTAATCCCAGCTACTTGGGAGGCTGAGGCAGGAGAATCACTTGAACCCAGGAGGTGGAGGTTGCAGTGAGATGAGATTGTACCACTGCACTCCAGCCTGGGCAACAAGAGAGAAACTCTGTTTCAATAAGGTAAAATAAAAATAGCCAATAAATACATGAAAACATGCTCAACACCATTAGTCATTAGAGAGATACAAAGCAAAACCACAATGAAATTATCTATTCATACCTAGTAGGATGGTTACAATCACAAAGACAGGCTGAGCACCATGGCTCATGCCTGTAATCTCAGCACTTTGGGAGGTCGAGCATGGAGGATTAGTTGAGCTCAGGAGTTTGAGACCAGCCTGGCCAACATGGTGAAACCCCGTCTCTACTAAAAATACAAAAATTGGCCGGGCGCGGTGGCTCAAGCCTGTAATCCCAGCACTTTGGGAGGCCGAGGCGGGTGGATCACGAGGTCAAGAGATCGAGACCATCCTGGTCAACATGGTGAAACCCCGTCTCTACTAAAAATACAAAAAATTAGCTGGGCATGGTGGCGCGTACCTGTAATCCCAGCGACTCAGGAGGCTGAGGCAGGAGAATTGCCTGAACCCAGGAGGCGGAGGTTGCGGTGAGCCGAGATCGCGCCATTGCACTCCAGCCTGGGTAACAAGAGTGAAACTCCGTCTCAAAAAAATAAAAAATAAAAAATAAAAATAAAAATAAAAATAAAAATACAAAAATTAGCCAGGTATAGTGGTGCATGCCTGTAATCCCAGCTACTCAAGAAGCTGAGGCAGGAGAATCGCTTGAACCCAGGAGGCAGAGATTGCAGTGAGCCGAGATCACGCCATTGCACTCCAGCCTGGGTGACAGAACCAAACTCTGTCTAAATAATAATAATAATAATAAATACTGGTGAGAATGCAGAAAAATCTGAACCCTCGTATGCTGCTACTGGGAATGTAAAGTGATGCAGCCACTTTGGAAAACAGTCTGTCAGTTCTTCAAACATAGAGTTATCATATGATCCAACAATGGGTCACGTAACTTATGACTCACAGGTATGAATTAAAAATATACATATACACAAAAATTCTGTACATGCATGTTGATCGCAACAAAAGAGCCAAAATGTAGAAACCCAAATGTCCAATGAAATATTATCCAGTCTTAAAAAAGAAATGACACACTGATACATGGATGAACCTCGAAAATATAATGCTAAGTGAAAGAAGCCAGTCACCAAAGACTACATGTTGTATGATTCCATTTATATGAAATGTCCAGAATAGGCAAATCCACAGACAAAAAACCATTGCCTAGGGTTAGGGGAATGGGGAAAGGGTAGTGACTAATAGGTATGAGGTTTCTTTTAGGGTGATGAAAATGTTCTGGAATTAGACAGTACTGATGATTGCACACCGTGTAAATATATTAAAAAGTACTAAACTGTATACTTTATTGCCCAGCCTGGTCTCGAACTCCCAGCCTCTAGTGATCCATCCACCTCAGCCCCACAAAGTGCTGGGATTACAAGTGTAAGCTGCCGCACCTGGCTTAAAATAGACACTTTAAATGGGTGAATTGTTTGGTATGGAAATTATGTATCAATTTCTAAAATTTAAAAGCTCAAAGACTTAACATTTAAAAGCTCAAAGACTTACACACAAATGTTTATAGCAGCTTTATTGGTAATATCCCCAAACTGAAAACAACTTAAATGTCCATCAACAGGTGAATTTATCAACAAATTGGTATATAAAAAAGAATGAACAATTAATATGGATGAATTTCAAAATAATTATCCTGGATGAAAGAAGCCAGACACCCACTCCCCAAAATGATCACATTCTGTATGATTTCATTGATATAAAACTCTAGAAGATGCAAACTGTAATGAAAGAAAGCAGATCAGTGGTTGCCTGTGGACTGGGAAGGCTGCAGGGGTTAAAAGGCAGGAGGGAGTGATTACAAAGGAGACAGAGAAATGTTTAGGGACAACGAGTATGTTCATTATCTTGATTGATGGTGGTGGTTTCACTGGTGCATACATATGCCAAAACTTATCAAATTTTATATTTTATAAAAATGAGCCAGGCATGGTAGTGCACACCCGTAGTCCCAGCTACTCAGGAAGCTGAGTTAGGAGGCTTAGCGATCCTACAGGCATGAGCCACCGCGCCTGGCCACGTTGTAAATATATATAGTTTACTGTATGCCAATAATACCTCAATAAAGCTGCTGTAAAAATAAAATGGGCTGGCCGGGCGCCGTGGCTCACGCCTGTAATCCCAGCACTTTGGGAGGCCGAGGCGGGTGGATCACGAGGTCAAGAGATCGAGACCATCCTGGTCAACATGGTGAAACCCCGTCTCTACTAAAAATACAAAA
>NW_016107402.1:5243403-5247980 GCF_001604975.1 Cebus imitator
TTTTTTTTTTTTTTTAGAAAATACTTTAAAATAAAAGTTACATTGTGGCTGGGCGCAGTGGCTCACACCTGTAATCCCAGCACTTTGGGAGGTCGAGGCAGGCAGATCATGAGGTCAAGAGATCAAGACCATCCTGGCTAACATGGCAAAACCTCATCTCTACTAAAAACACAAAGAATTAGCCAGGTGTGGCGGCATGTACCTGTAGTCTCAGCTACCCAAGAGGCTGAGGCAGGAGAATCACTTGAACCCGTGAGGTGGAGGTTGCAGTGCACACCGCACCACTGCACTCCAGCTTGGGCAACAGAGCAAGACTCCATTTCCAAAAAAAAAAAAAAGTTACATTGTTAATCATTGAAAAAAAATTATAATAGGGGAGTAAAAAGGGGTATTAGAAGAAACAATACAGTAGGTCCTAACTTAACTCATCAGTAGATTCTTGGATACCACCATTTTAAGTAAAATGATGTATAACAAAACCAATTTTACCATAGACTAATATAAACAAGGGTTAAGTTCCTACAGTGTATTTCTGGTCACAAAACATCACCAAACTTCTAACCAAAATACTTCTAATATTAAACACTGAAACAAATGTGAGCTATACAAACATTTAAGAAAGATTAATAAAAACAAGAAAGATAATTATTTACTAATTATCCCAGTTCAGGGTCATGGGTGGCTGGAGCCTGTCCCAGCAGCTCAGGTAGCAAGGTGGGAACCAGCTCTGGACAGGATGCCATCCCATCGATCGCACACACCCACACTCACTCAGCCTGGGTCCATTTAGAAACAGCAGCTCATCAAACATGTATAATTTTGTGATTCGGGAAGAAACCAGAGTACCTGGAGAAAACCAAAGTACTAGAAAAAGCCCACACAGATGTGGGGAGAACATGCAAACTACACAGACAGTAGCCCCAGCCAGGAATACATTCTTTTTTCTCATCAACATTACAATGCAATGAAGTTGAACAAAACAATGTTATTCAAAGACCTGTTGTATAGGCCATGAGCTGACACTTGTCGAGGCTAGCAGATAGATACACAGGAATTCATTACATCATTCTCTTAACTTTTATATATGCTTGATAGTTTGCATTAAAAAGGTTTTTATTAATCTTCAAGCGCCTCAATTTAAAAACAAAACACTTCTTCCAGACTTCCCATTTTACTTAAAAATAAAACTTACCTCCGAGTGCGCGTTGGACAAAATGAAGAAAAAAGAAAAATAAAATAAAAAATGCCGGGCGCAGTGGCACGTGCCTGTAGTCCCAGCTATTCGGGAGGCTGAGGCTGGAGGATCTCTTGAGTCCAGTAGTCCTTGGCTGTAGTGCGCTCTGCCAATCGGGTGACCGCACTAAGTTCGGCATCAATATGGTGACCTCCCAGGAGCGAGGGACCACCAGGTGGCCTAAGGAGGGGTGAACTGGCCCAGGTCAGAAACAGAGCAGGTCAAAACTCCTGTGCTGATCAGTAGTGGGATCACGCCTGTGAGTAGCCACTGCACTCCAGCCTGGGCAACATAGCCAGACCCCGTCTCTTTAAAAAAAAAGTAAAAAAAATAATAATAATAAATAAATAAATAAAACTGACCAAGGCAAAGTGGCTCACATGCCTGTAATCTCAGCACTCTGGGAGGCCAAGGCTGAGGATCACTTGAGCCCAGGAGTTCAAGAATAGCCTAGGCAACATAGTGAGATTCCATCTCTATAAAAAATAAAACAATGAGCCTGGCATGGTGGCCTGCATCTGTGGTCCCAGGTACCCAGGAGGCTGAGGTGGGAGGATCACTTGAGCCCCAGAGGTTAAGGCTGCAGTGAGTCATGACTGCACCAATGCACTCCAGCCTAGGTGACAGATTGGGATCTTGTCTCAAAAACAAAACAAAACAAAACAAAAATACACATAAAACTCCTGGCCAGATGTGGTGGCTCACATCTGTAATCCTACCACTTCGGGAGGCTGAGGCAGGACAATGGCTTGAGGCCAGGTGTTCAAGACCAGCCTGAGCAACGTAGTGAGACCTGATCTCTACACAAAAAATTTAAAAATTAGGCAGGTGTGGTAGTATACCACTGTAGTCTCAGCTACTCGGGAGGCTGAGGCAGGAGGATCACTAGAGTCCAAGAGTTCAAAGCTGCAGTGAGCCATGACTATGCCACTAGCCTGGGCAACAGGGGAATACGTTGTCGAAAAAATAAATAAATAGAACTCTTAGACCAGGCATGGTGGCTCATGCCTGTAATCCCAGCACTTTGGGAGGCTGAGGCGGGAGGATCACCTGAGGTCGGGAGTTCAAGACCAGCCTGACCAACATGAAGAAACCCTATCAAAAAATAGAAACTCTACCAAAAAATACAAAATTAGCCAGGCGTGGTGGCCCATGCCTGTAATCCCTACGCGGGAGGCTGAGGCAGGAGAATCGCTTGAACCCAGGAGGCGGAGGTTGCGGTGAGCCAAGATTGAGCCATTGCACTCCAGCCTGGGCAACAAGAGCAAAGCTCTGTCTTAAAAATAAATAAATAAGAACTCCTTATGAGTCCTAAAAAGCTTTGAAATATCTGGCTCCTACCCATCTCTCCAATCACATATTTTGTTATCACTGTTCAATAATACATAGCCATGGTAGGCTTCCATCACTCTCAGAATACACTAAGGATTTTCCTGATTCAGGGCCTCTGCCGTTAACAGTTCGTTCTCCCTGGAACTCTCTTCCCTCATCTCTTTATTTGGATGGTTTATTTTCATTTTTCACTTTCAGTATCTCACTTTCTTAGAGAAGCCTTTCCCGACCATTCTTATCTAAGTTCCTCTATTACTTTCTATTACAGCACCTTATTTTATTCTCTTCCTAACATACATCACAATCTTTAACATTTTAAGTCTTTTTTGTTTTTTTTTCTTTTGAGACAGGGTCTGGTTCTGTTGCACAGGCTGGAGTACAGTGGCCTAATCTTGGCTCACTGCAACCTCTGCCTCCTGGGCTCAAGTGGTCCTCCCACCTCAGCCTCCCGAGTAGCTGATACTACAGGCGCACACCAGCACACCCAGGCTGGTCTCAAACTCCTGGGCTCAAGTGATCTGCCCACCTTGGCCTCCCAAAATGCTTGGTCTCACGCCTCCCCAAGTGGGCATGTGCCACTACACCCAGCCTTATTTATGTCTTCACTGTCTATCCAAGCCTTCCCAAACTGCATGAGAGCATGGACTTTGTTTCTTCTCAAGATCACTGAGTTGTATCCTTAGTAGTATGTGACACACAGTAGGCACTTAATAAATCTGTTGAATGTTAAACTAATAATCCAATACTAGGCATTACCCTATTGTTGAATGTTTAATATAGCAAAGGCTTACAGAGAACCTACTGTTTACAAGGCCTCAGGTAACACATATACACATTTGATGAGAAGATACATGGTGTATTAGGCCATTCTTCCATTGCTATAAAGAAATACCTGAGACTGGGTAATTCATAGGAAAAGAGGTTTCACTGGCTCACAGTTTTGCAGGCTGTACAGGAAACAGTGCCAGCATGTGCTTCTGGGGAGGCTTCAGGAAGCTTTTACTCATGGCAAAGGGAAAAGCACCAGCAGGCACTTCATGTGTGAACTCATGGAGAGTTCACACTTGCCACTAAGGGGATGGCCCAAGTCATTCATGAGGGACCAACCCCCATGACCCAAACACCTCCTACCAGGCCCCATCTCCAACACTGGGGATTACAGTTCAACATAAGATTTAGAAAGTATACATATTCAAACTACATCATATAGTATAATGAGAATTAAGTGGATAAAACTTTAAAAAAAAAGAAAAGAAAAGAAAAGAAAAACTCTTCCAGAGGTTTCCAAAAACAGCAAATAAGTATACTATTTTTGGCCCGGTGCAGTGGCTTAAGCTTGTAATCCCATTACTTTGGGAAACCAAGGCAGGTGGATCACCTGAGGTCAGGAGTTCAAGACCAGCCTGGCCAACATACTGAAACCCAGTCTCTACTAAAAATAAAAAAATTAGTTGGGTGTGGTGGCATGCACCTGTAATCCCAGCTACTCGAGATGCTGAGGCAGAAGAATCACTTGAATCCGGGAGGCAGAGGTTGCAGTGAGCCGAGGTCATGCCACTATACTCCAGCGTGGGCAAAGTAGACTATTTTTCCCCCAGAGAATTCATTTAAAAACAGAAATAAGAGAGTTGTGGCATAGTCCCTTCTCTAAAGATGTATAAAACAAGGGTCCCCTAGGAATCAAGGCTGAAATCTATCACAATTAACATTTTAAGAAATTATCTAGCAAGGCTGGGCATGGGGGCTCACACTTGTAATCCCAGCACTTTGGGAGGCCAGATGGGCAGATCACAAGGTCAGGAGTTCGAGACCAGCCTGAACAATATGGTGAAACCCTGTCTCTACTAAAAATACAAAAATCAGCTGGACATGGCGGCACATGCCTGTAGTTTCAGCTACTCGGGGGGCTGAGGCAGAAGGATTGCTTGAACCCAGGAGGCAGGGGTTGCAGTGAGCCAAGATCATGCCACTGCACTCTAGCCTGGGTGACAGAACGAGACTCTGTCTCAAA
>NW_016107402.1:5249843-5251736 GCF_001604975.1 Cebus imitator
AAAAAAAAAAAAAGAAAAAAAGGAGGAGGAAAAAAAGAAATACAGCATAACACTCATTACTCAGGGTGGAAGTATACAATATAAGAAAAAATAATTCAAAAATAGTATAGATAAATTCATGGGTGATATTCCCCTAGGAAAAACTGTCAATTTGGGGCAACATAGCCCTGAATTTTGAAGTTGAACATTTTCATGCCTTCACTTCAAGCAGCCCTTCTGAAAGCTTTAAGCAGCATAATTCTGCCTTTTAACCAAGATGGCACCAACGAAGAAGAAGGAAGCTCCTGCCCCTTCCAAAGCCAAAACCAAATCAGTCTTTGAAGGTCAAGAAGGAAGGCATCCACAACCACCCCCAAGAAAACAAGATCCACATGTAACCCACCTATTAGTGGCCCAAGACACTGCAGCTCCAGAGAGAGCCCAAATATCCTCAGAAGAGCACCCCTAAGAGAAACAAACTTAAACCCTATGCCATCATCTCACCACTGAGTCCGCCAAGAAGAAGACAGAAGACAGAGCGTGTAATTCTCTTCCTTTTTGCGGCCATCACCTAAGTGCTAGCTGCCAAAATGGAGTTCAATCCCTTTGTGACTTCCGACCAAAGCAAGAATCGCAAAAGGCATTTCAATGCACCCTCCCACATTCGCAGGAAGATTATGTCCTCCCCTCTTTCCAAAGAGCTGAGACAGAAGTACAATATGTGATCCATGCCCATCCGAAAGGATGATGAAGTTCAGGTTGTACGAGGACACTATAAAGGTCAGCAGATTGGCAAAGTGGTCCAGGTTTACAGGAAGAAATACGTAATCTACATTGAACGGGTGCAGCGGGAAAAGGCTAATGGCACCAACTGTCCATGTAGGCATTCACCCCAACAAGGTGGTTATCACTAGGCTAAAACTGGACAAAGACCGCAAAAAGATCCTTGAACGGAAAGCCAAATCTCGCCAAGTAGGAAAGGAAAAGGGCAAATACAAGGAAGAAACAATTGAGAAGATGCAGGAATAAAGTAACCTTATACACAAGCTTTGATTAAAACTTGAAACAAGGAAAAAAAAAAAAAGAAGACAGAAGACAATAACACAGTTATATTCATTGTAGATGTCAAGACCAACAAGCACCAGATCAAATAGGCTGTCAAAAAGCTCTACAACACTGATGTGGTCAAAGGCAACACCCTGTTCAGACCTCATGCAGAGAAGACAGCATATGTTTGACCAGCTCCTGACTATGCTTTCAATGCTGCCAAAAAAATTAGAATCATCCAACTTGAGTTCAGCTGACTAACCATGAATACACGAGGGCTGGGCATGGTGGCTCATGCCTGTAATCCCAGCACTTTGGGAGGCCAAGGTGGAAGGATCGCTCGAGCCCAAGAGTTCAAGACCAGCCTGGCAACATAGGGAGACCCTTTCTCTACAAATAATATAAATGTTAGCCAGGTGTGGCTGGGCACAGTGGCTCACACCTGTAACCCAGTACTTTAGGAGGCTGGATCACCTGAGGTCAGGAGTTCAAACCAGCCTGGCCAACATGGTGAAGCCCCAACTCTATTAAAAATACAAAAGATTATCTGGGCATGATGGTGCACACCTGTAGTCCTAGCTACTAGGAAGGCTGAGGCAGGAGAATTGCCTGAACTACGGAGGCAGAGGTTGCAATGAGCCAAGACCACAACATTGCACTCCAGCCTGGCAATAAGAGCAAAACTCCATCTCAAACAAACAAACAAAAAAATAGCCAGGTGCAATAGTAGGTACCTGTGGTCTCAGCTATTCAGGAGGCTGAGGCAGGAGGATCACTTGAGCCCAGGAGTTCGAGGCTGCAGTGAGCTATGATCATGCCACTGCACTAGAGCCTGAGTGACAGAGCAAGACCCTGTCTCAAAAAAAA
>NW_016107402.1:5252126-5267769 GCF_001604975.1 Cebus imitator
AAAAAAAAAAAAAAAAAAAAAAAAAAAAAGGAAAATTCTGGATTAGGTAGATGTTCTACCCAAATATGCCATTTCTTAATTATGATAACAACTGTTAACACTATTGAGCACTGGATTAAGTCATACCATTTAATTCTTCTAAAATGCCTCTGAGATATGCATTATATTTTATAATATAATGAGATAGGTCTCTATTTTACAGATGAGAAAACTGAGGCTAAGAGAGGTTGTATGTATCATTTATCCAAGGCTAAAGAGCTAGTATAAGTGGAGGAGCCTAGAATTGAACCCAGATGGTCTGACTCCAGAATATATACTCTTAACTATGGAATAATACTGCCTCCTATTCTGCAAGAAATGTTGAGTAGTGAGTATGCAAGAATCAGGTGGGTGATAAAGGAGTGTACACTAAATGGTTTTGGTTTTTGTGTTTTTTTTGAGACAGAGTCTCACTGTGTCACCCAGGCTGGAGTGCAGTAGCATCTCAGCTCACTGAGGCTCTCTGCCTCCCAGGTTCAAGTGATTCTCATGCCTCAGCCTCCTGAGTAGCCATGCCACCATGCACAGATAATTTTTGTATTTTTAGTACAGATGGGGTTTCACCATGTTGTCCAGGCTGGTCTCAAACTCTTGGCCTCAAGTAATACACCCTCCTTGGCCTCCCAAAGTGGTGGGATTACAGGCGTGAGCCATCACGCCTGGCCAAAGGAGCATATAGTAAATGTTAAAAAATGTGGTCGATGAGGCCAAGCCAGCCACGGTTACTAGCAGCTAAATCCAATTTAGGTGGCCCAAAGTATGAACACTGAAATAACAAGAACTGATTAATGAAGATGTGATAAATCTAACAAAAAGAGAAACCTAAAAATCCCTGAACTATGCTCTCAGCTGTGGTAAACAAAGTTCAAAGAGAGAGGAAAATGTATCAAAATGCTAACTGGTGGGATGATGAATGATACTTATTTTTTGCTTCATATTATCTGAGTTGGATATATATATACTTTTTTTTTTTTTACAAAGAACACTCATTGTTTTCATAATTGGAAAAAGGCAGAAACAAAAATAAATCTCAGGAAACTTTTACTCTTTATTCTATATAATCTGTTGCAATTGCTGGGCCCGGTGGCTCACACCTGTAATCCCAGCATTCTGGGAGGCTGAGGCAGGTGGATCACATGAAACCAGGAGTTCAAGACCAACCTGGCCAACATGGTGAAACACTATCTCTACTAAAAAGAGGCTTGGGAGGCTAAGGCACAAGAATTGCTTAAACCCAGGAGGCGGAGGCTGCAGCAAGCCAAGATCGTGCCACTGCACTCCAGCCTAGGGGACAGAGGAAAGACTGCCTCCAAAAAATTTAAAAAAGAGAAAGAAAAGAAGTGGGAAGTACATTTCATGCAAACAGAAAAGAAAAAAATGGATGTGATGTAAGAATAAGCAAATTAGTAGCTGTGGTTTGTTGGAAAGAACTCTAGATATGCATCAAAGGACTTGGGTTCATACACACATTAACATGGACAAACATGAAAAGCTTTACATTGAACAGAAAAAGTCAGACACAAAAGTATACATACTGTCTGATTCAACAAGAGGTAAATTTAATGTGGAGACAGAAATCAGAACATTGGTTCCCTATAAAATGGTAGGGATTGACTGGAAGGGGAACTGGAAGGAGGGAAATTTGGGGGGATTATAAAAATGATCTATTTCTTTCTTTTTTTTTTTTTTTTGAGATGGAGTTTCCAGTTTCGCTCTTGTTGCCCAGGTGGAGTACAGTTGCATGATCTCAGCTCACTGTAACCACTGTATCCGGGGTTCAAGCAATTCTCCTGCCTCAGCCTCCCAAGTAGCTCACCACGCCCAGCGAATTTTTTGTATTTTTAGTAGTGACAGGGCTTCACCATGTAGCCAGGATGGTCTCAATCTCCTGACCTCGTAATCTGCCCCCCTTGGTCTACCAAAGTGCTGAAGTTATAGGCATGAGCCACCGCGTCCAGCCAGGAATACTATTCTTTAAAGACTATCAATACTCTACAAAGGGAAGTTCACTTATAGTTCCCAATTGTGAAAGAAAAGGAATATCAATAGGCATGATCCAAACCTTCTTCTACCATAATTAAACTAAATTTCTCAAGACCTGATTTGAGAGCAAGCTTTTTATACTGAATACTTACGGCTGGGCCTGGAGGCTCAGGTGTGTAATCCCAGCACTTTGGAAGGCCAAGGTGCGCAGATCACTTGAGTTCAGGAATTCAAGATCAGCCTGGCCAACATGGTGAAACCTCATCTCTAATAAAAATACAAAAATTAGCTGGGTGTGGTGTCAGGCACCTGTAATCCTAGCTACTCGAGAGGCTGAGGCACGAGAATCGCTTGAACCCAGGAGGCAGAGGTTGCAGTTAGCCAAGATCACACCACTGTACTCCAGCCCGGTAACAAGAGTGAGACTCCGTTTCAAAAAATAAATAAAATAAAAAATAAAGCAAAATAAAAATAAACTGAGTACTTGCTAGAACAAAGTCATAATCCAGGTATGGAAGAAGGTGCAGAGATTTCAAATCGAAATACTTGAGAGAAAATGAACTGCTCGTTACCTTACTATGTCAATTACGAAGTTTAATCACACAAGCCACAAGACATATATATGTAAAACTATGCACGTGTGTATTCACACACACACATAGTCACTCAAATTGGAAATAAGTCAAACCAAACCACTGCTTTTTCTCAAAAGGGCTTCTATATTCTAAAAATAAGAAACTTGGGGCCAGGTGTGGTGGCTCATGCCTATAATCCCAGCACTTTTGGAGGCAGGGGCAGGTGGATGACTTGAGACAAAGAGCTCGCGCCTGGCCAACACGACAAAACCCCATCTCTGCTAAAAATACAAAAATTAGCTGCGCCTGGTGGTGGGTGCCTGTAATCCCAGCTACTCAGCTCAGGAGGCCAAGGCAAGAGAATCACTTGAGCATGGGACTGGTCGGGTTGGGGTTGGCAGGGGGGCACTCGAGGAGGCTGCAGTGAGCCAAGATCATTGGGTCACTGCACTCCAGCCTGGGAGACAGAACAAGACTCCATCTCAAAAAAAGAAAAAAGAAAAAAAAAGAAACTTAATTTTGTTCAAATAGAATTAATCTTACAGTTGAGAGTATATATCTCAGACTTCTCCGTATTTTACCAGAAAAGAAAAACAGAGCTTGAAAAGAAACATCATAGGCAAAGTTTAATAGCCTCTCCTATCAATCTCAAATTGTTTATTAGTCTGTGGAAATCATGATGAAAAGCAAACTTTTCTGAGATACTTCTATATCTGAACATTATTTCTTCAGCAAGCATTCAACAATCCTTGTTGCTATTCTCTTTTCTAATTCAATTCTGTTTGGTTTCTAAGTTAAGAAGTGTGTTTCATTTGCATAAATGGTAACTATTCTGAGATACTATTCATAACTATACATTTGAATTCTGTAAAGTACCATTCATAACTTCAAACGGAACAGGGAAAAAAAACACTCATTCAACTTTACCTTAATGGTGACTTAGACATGAATGATTATAATGTTATATTGTATAGAATTGGCCAAAAGAGAATGAAGTCCTCAAATATTACCATTATCTTGTCATTAATTTATGAATGCCCAGAGGAACCAAGGACCACTGCCGTGACCAATCTGTCTGTCACAAAAAATACTGAACTTAGAAAAGCATGCCCATGCTAAACATGTTTTTTTGGAGTTATGAAGTGTCTATGCAGGGATATCAAGAGATACATATTAGCCATGAAGCTCAAAAATTAGCAAAGAATTCTGACAAGTTCTGGCAAGTTCTTTATACAAGCAATGCTAGTTATCCTTTAGGTGTTAAACCTTTCAGCTATCGGCTTTTCTGAGAAACAGTCTTTCATGCAAGGTAGGTAGTAATATTCCAGCAGCTCTTTACTCCATCTAATCTTAATCAGTGGTAAAAATTAAATTTACATAGATCTGCATAAATAATTCAGCTATCTGTCCTGCCCTAATATATTTAAACCAAATAAAATAAAATTTAAACAGCACAAAAATAATGGGGCTATTTTAAAGTTGTCACCTCTTGATTTTTCTCATTTTCTTATCCAAAGTCAGAGACAGGAACTGCATAACCAGAAGGAGGGAATAAGGACATCTATAATCACTTTCCTCTACTGCTCCACCACTCCTACCCCTGTTGATACAGTAGCTCTCAACAGGGGGCAATTTATCCCCCCAGGATAAAAGTGACAATGTCTGAAGACATTTCTCCTTGTCACAACTGGGGCAGGGGGCGGGGGGAGGTTGCTACTGGCATCCAGTCATTCAGGGAGTAGAGACAACGGATGCTGCCTAAGTATTCCTGATCTGACCATGAAATGGAAGAGGAGCACACAAGAATGAAGCAGAATACAGAGGCCATAATTAAAACATTATTAGCATCTATTAAGCTTATATTTGTATACTGAGCACTAGTCATATAAAAACAAACAATAAGGCTGGATGCGGTGGCTCACGCCTGTAATCCCAACACTCTGGGAGGCCAAGGCGGGTGGATCACCTGAGCTCAGGAGTTTGAGAACAGCCTGGCCAACATGGTAAAACCCCATCTCTACTAAAAATAGAACATTAGCCAGACGTGGTAGTGCACATCTGCAATCCCAGCTACTAGGGAGGCTGAGGCAGTAAAATCGCTTGAACCTCGGAGGTGGAGGTTGCAGTGAGCCAAGATCACACCACTATACTCCAGCATGGGCAGCAGAGTGAGACTCCATCTCAACCAAAAAAGTGGGGCAGACAGGCATGGTGGCTTAAGCCTGTAATCCCAGCTCTTTGGCAGCAGGATGGCTTGAGCTCAGGAGTTCAAGACCAGCCTGGTCAACACAGCGAGATCTTGTCTCTAAAAAATTTTAAAAATTAGGTGGACATGGTAACCTGCACGTGTAGTCCCAGTTATGTGGGAGGCTAAGGCAAGAGGAGGATTGCTTGAGCCCAGGAGGCTAAGGCTGCAGTGAGTGAACTGTGATATTGCCACTGAACCCAAGCCAAGGTTATAGAGCAGATCCTATCTCAAAATAATAATAATTGTTCCCATTCCCTAATCCAATCATACACTGACTCCACCTGCAACTCCTGATATACTGTTTCTCACCCCTTGTATCTCCAAGGCAGTGAAGGTACCATTCTTAGGAACTATGGAGCCATTCCAAGTAGGTAGATGAATTCAGGCCCTCAAACCAGGCAGCAACTTGGTTTCTTAAAGGACAGAATTCCACAAATCCATGCTGTCATGGGGCTTTCTTCTAAAAAGAAAAAATAATTCTTCATCCTCCAACGATACCAGTCCACCTCACTCTACAGTAGAGATGTCCGAGAAAACTAAGAGTAGCCTGAGTTTTTAAAAATTGTGCTTGTAGAGGCCCTTGGCCATTTAAAGAAACCACCCAAATTCATATGGCTGGTAAACACAAGTTTCTCATATAGCATATACTTAAAATAAAAATACTCAAAATTAAATGTATTTTAGTAAACTCCTTAAACTAAGATGTGCAAATTGTGGAAGCTTTATAAATTAAAAATAAACAAAATTTTGACCCAAATCCCATCTACAGTTATTATCTCATACTAGAGAATACACTAAAGGAAAAAATCAGCTTTAAAATTTGGCAAACATGGCAGGATGCAGTGGCTCATGCCTGTAATCCCAGCACTTTGGGAGGCCATGGCAGGTGGACCACCTGAGGTCAGGAGATGGAGACCAGCCTGACCAACATGGAGAAACCCCGTCTCTACTAAAATACAAAATTAGCCAGGCATGGTGGCGAATGTCTGTAATCCTAGCTACTGAGGAGGCTGAGGCAGGAGAATCACTTGAACCTGGGAGGCGGAGGTTGCGGTGGGCCGAGATCGCCCCATTGCACTCCAACCTGGGCAACAAGAGCGAAATTGTCTCCCCACCCCCCCACACACACACAAAAAGGCAAACACAAATCTGCAGATCCTCATTTGTGTCATTTTTCTCTGAATTAAATGGAAAAAGTACAATTCTTTTTTTTTTGTTTTTGAGATGGAGTTTCCCTCTTGCTGCCTAGGCTGGAGTGCAAGTGCAATGGCACGATCTTGGCTCATCGCAACCTCCGGCTTCCGGGTTCAAGCGATTCTCCTTCCTTAGCATCCTGAGTAGCTGGAATTACAGGCATGCACCACCATGCCCAGCTAATTTTGTATTTTTAGTAGAGATGGGGTTTCTCCATGTTGGTCAGGCTGGTCTCGAATTCCCAACCTCAGGTGGTCCGCCCCCCTCAGCCTCCCAAAGTGCTCAGATTATAGGCGTGAGCCACCACTCCTAGCCAAGTCTCTTAAATGCTATACAAAAAAATGATGAGCAAAGACCCTACAAATTACTATTTAAATAAGAGGCGGGGGCAGGGCATGAAGTCTCACATCTGTAATCTCAACACTTTGGGAGGCCAAGGCAGTAAATTCACTTGAGGCCAGGAGTTTGAGACCAGCCTGGACAACATTTCGAGAGCCCATCTCTACTGTTTAAAAAAAGAAAAAAGAAAATAAAAGAAATACAAATTTATAAGTTAAAAATAAGAGGTGGAGGGTGTCATTTTAACATTTCAGAGACCAGTGAAGATATTAAAAGACAAATTGTGGCACTTAAGGAAAAATGCTTATCAGGCATATTTTAATTACAGTAAGATTTCTGTATGACAGAAACAAAAAAAGGTATCTTCTATGTAATATTGTTTTTAGGACCCATGATTTTGAAATTAGCTGGGCTATACAGTATTTTTCCTTGTAATTGTTCCTATTAGAAGTTTTACCTATAGAGATCTACAATCCCTTCACTTCATCTCCAAAATTCAAAGGCTTCGAAAAACTAGTTTTTCATTATTCATCTGGAGGCAAAACCTAACAAGAAATGACCTAAGGTTATTGATACTACAGTATTTATTTCTTCCAGTTAGTGTGAGCATCCAGATATTTTACTACAGAAATAATAATGCATCTGATTTTAAAAGTGCTGACCTCTCTGGGGTATTACATAACACAGTAACATATTTCTTTTCTAAAATCCAAAAATCCAAAACATTTTAAATTCAGATATACATTTGGCCCTAAGAACTTTTTTTTTGGTGCCAATTTTGAATAAGGTACTGTGGACTGGTATACTAATTAAGATTAAATATAGCCAGGCGTAGTGGCAGGCACCTGTAATCCCAGCTACTTGGGAGGCTGAGGCAGGAGAATCACTTGAACCCGGGAGGTGGAGATTGCAGTGAGCCGAAATCATGTCACTGCACTCCAGCCTGGGCGACACAGGGAGACCCTATTTCAAAAAAAAAAAAAAAATTAAAAAAAAAAGATTAAATATAACATATTGAGAATGAATGTAGTAATAAAGCTTCAGGTGCAATAAATTCAGTGTCTTCACAACTATCACATACACACAATCCTGGAAAATAAAGCATAAAAAGACTTAACAAATGTCAAAAACTAAACACACTATTATGTGTTTTTCAAGTGATATTTGTATCCTCTAATATCTAAATCAATTCCTTAGGTTGAAATCACAATTCAAATATAGCCAAACACTAGGCCAGGCGTGGTGATTCACGCCTGTAATCCCAGCAGTTTGGGAGGCCAAGGCAGGTGGATCACCTGAGATCAGGAGTTTGAGACCAGCCTGGCCAACATGGCAAAACCCCATCTCTACTAAAAATACAAAAATTAGCCAGGCGTGGTGGTACATGCTGGTAATCCCAGACACTTGGGAGGCTGAGGCAGGAGAATCACTTGAACCTGGGAGGCGGAGGTTGCAGTGAGCCTAGATTACGCCACTGCACTCCAACCTGGGCGACAGAGTAAGACTCCATCCTCTATCACACACAAACACCACACACACACACACACACACACACACACACAAACCCCGAATTGGTAATTATGCTGAGAAAAAGAATAATCCACTGTAAATAACTTAGTAAAATGCTCTGATTTTTATTATTATTATATATATATATTTTTTTGAGACGGAGTTTCGCTGTTGTTGCCCAGACTGGAGTGCAATGGCACGATCTCGGCTCACCGCAACCTCCGCCTCCTGGGTTCAAGCAATTCTCCTGCCTCAGCCTCCCGAGTAGCTGGGACTACAGGCACGCACCATCATGCCCAGCTAATTTTTGTATTTTTAGTAGAGACGAGGTTTCACCTTGTTGACCAGGATGGTCTCTATCTCTTGACCTCGTGATCCACCCGCTTCAGCCTCCCAAAGTGCTAGGATTATAGGCGTGAGCCACCGCGCCCGGCCTATTATTTTTATTTTATTATTATTTTTTATAGAGACGGGGTTTCTCCACATTGGCCAGGCTGGTCTTGAACTCCTGACCTCAGGTGGTCCACCCGCCTCAGTCTCCCAAAGTGCTGGGATTACAGGCATGAGCCACCGTACCCTGCCAATGCTCTGATTTTTAAACAACTATTCTCAGAGGGTTTAAGATTTAAAATTATTTCATTCTAGAAGAAAACTATGAACAAATTACAATTGACTTTTTCTATGAAAGTAGAGCCTGGAACATAGATAGAGACAGGAACAGCTCTCAAAGATATTTGAACAGGAAAAAGAGTTTCACAGTTCTTTCCTTCCTTCCTCCTTTAGTTGCTGCTTTTCTGGTTTTAGAATTTCAAACAAAGAAATACATATTGGCTCCACTGCTAAGAAACGCCCTCTTTCTCAGCAACTTCCTCTTCCAATTTTCTTCCTCACCATTGACATATGAGAACAATACCCATAGCCGTCCCTGCCATTCTGATTAACCAAAAGCTCTGAGGTTTGGAAAAATTAAGGGTAGCAAGTTATTGTGCCCAACTACCGCCTACCCCAAATCCACAATCTTCACTCATTAAAAGTCAGGTAACAGGCGGCGCAAAGAAAGGGATATTAAGCTCAATCAGGAGGGCTACTGAACTTTCACACGAAATCCAAAGAAATTTGAACTAACAAATGGGAAAATTTCTCCTATCCCAAGAAAATGTGGCTCTCTGATGGAGGAGAAAAAGCGAAGGGGCTGGCACCACCCTGAACCAAAGTCTAGTCTGTACACCAATAGCTGCTGAACTTTCTTCTACAGGCAACCCTATCAGGATTAAAGGGAGCTCTCTCAGGTTCTGACACACTTCAAAGTGACTTTATGACTTACAAATAGTCCTTTCCAACTTACAAACTGAATAAAGGGGCTGGACTTATAATTAACCATCCAGAGATCAAGACTGTCCCCATGCCAGAAGTCAAATCAAGTATCTGGGGACAGACCTCTGCCCCCATTTGTGACACGGCAAACTTCCCTAACACTATCGTTTGAGTGGGCAGTGACTTCCCCCTTGCCTAGTGATTCTCAGAGGAAACAATTTGGTTTGGTAACCTCTGCCCTTTACGGTGTGACCTTGGGCAAGTTACTTAACTCCTATGAAATTTAGTTTCCATATGTGTAAATTCTCAAGAGTCACTGTAAAAATAAAATAAGAACATATGCCTAAGCAAGGGTGGGCACCTAGTAGGGCTGCCATAAAAGTTCTTCCTCTTCCTTCTAACCCTCCTGACTTCTGGGCCTAAATTCCAATCAAAGCCCTAACGGGCTCCAAGGAGTCCTTCCTCTTGTCTGGTTCTGTGGACAACTGTATTAAAACTTCCGTATCTCAGAGGCTCTAGGATTCCTGGAGAACCAAGAGGTCCCCAATTCACCACATCATGGTCTGGACAGCACCCACGTCCTCCTTGGAAGAGACCCTGTAGACAACTCGCCTCCTTACTCTGCAGACCATCCTGTACGCACACACACTTACACTCTCACACACGCTCTTACACTCACACACACTTTTACACACACACACTGATGAGTGCCCTCCTCCTGCTCACTTTAGCACACTCTTACACTCTCACACTCTCACACACACACACGAGTGTCCTCCTCCCGCTCCTCAATTTAGCAGGCCGGGGCCTCAACGAGCACCTTAATTACTTCATGTTCCAGATATGGAAACTGAGGCTCTGCCTGCGGAAGAACTAGTCCAAGTTCTCAGACAGCAGCTGGGACCCAACTCCAGTACGTACATCTGCCGACGAAACCCTCGTTTTACACAGGGGAAACTAAGGCCTGGAGAGGAAAGTGACTTGCCCAAGATCACACAGCGAGTTGATGGCAGAACCAGGTCAGGCTGGGACACTAGCAGTCACTCAGACTTGCGGACCCCTCCAAGTTTCTAAAGAGGACTCGGGGTCACCCCCTCCCTGAGGGGGTGGGGTGGACTAAGACGCCATCCCGCGCTGACCGCTCGCCCGGCCTCTGCCCGTCCGCAGTAGAAGCCGCGGCACCCACTCCCCCGGGACCCTGCGCGGCTCGGGAGAAGCGGCCCGACGGGGGCCCGCGCCTCCCAGCGGGGTCTACCCAAGGGGACTTGTTGCTCACCTGGCCTCCTGCAGTCGCCCCCAGCGACAGGAAGGGCCGGCCGTCCGTCCAGTCTCCGCACAGGGTGTGCTCCCGCGGACCGCCTCGCGGGCTGCCACACTGCCGGACCCTCCTCAGTGCGCTACGCCCCCAGCCGCGCTCGCCCGGCCTGTGTCCGCCATTACGCGATTCCCCCGCTCTGGGACGCAGCCACACCCCGCCAATGGCCGTGATTGGTTCTCTGCCACACCCACCCGGGGCTTCGGGGCATTCCATTGGTCTGAGTAAAATGCCAGTTAAATAACTACGCAAAAGACGTACTCACGGGTACCCTCCCCGGAGCTCCACCCGGGCGACTTCCTCAATCGGAGTAAACAGCGGGGTGCAAACCAAGTGAAGTAGGGGGCGGAGATTAAGGTAAACCTACTCCTAAATTCAGAATAGGAAGTTCTTACCTAAGAAAGTCTAAAAACTCGTACGAAGTGTGTTGAAAGACGAATTCTTCTTGTTAGCCTTCAAAGAACCGCTATATTTGGTGAAAGGAAGGGGCTAAACTCGTAAACTTTCTATGGACACCCCTCAAGTTGCAGATAATGGTGTCCCTTCACTCCGACTTCAGCCAGGGCCGAAAGTAGGGTGGAGAGAGTGAATCACAGGCTCTAGCCCGCGGTACATGGTCCATCCGGGGCGAGGCCCGGGTCCTGGGACTGGGAGCTAGTTCTGAAAAGCCGTGGTCAAGTGAGCGAAACCCTGGTTCAGCCACTTCACTCTGCGACCTCAGACAACTTCCAGAACTTATCTGGGTCTCAGTTTGTCCTTCTGCAAAATAGGAGCAATCGTCTCTGCCCGATTCATGCATGAGTGGGCATATACTCGTCTTGTTGATTGTAAAAGGCTGCAGCTGGCTAGGCGCGGTGGCTCACGCCTGTAATCCCACTACTTTGGGAGGCCGAGGCAGGCAGATCATCTGAGGTCGGGAGTTCGAGATCAGCCTGACCAACATGGAGAAACCCCGTCTGTGCTAAAAATACAAAATTAGCCGGGCGTGGTGGTGCATGCCTGTAATCCCAGCTTCTCTAGAGGCTGAGGCAAGAGAATCGCTTGAACCCGGGAGGCGGAGATTACTGTGAGCCGAGATCACATCATTGCACTCCAGCCTGGGCAACAAGAGCGAAGCTCCATCTGGGGTAAAAAAAAAAAAAAAAAAAAGGCTGCAGCTGAATAGGAATGCGGCAAATTCACAAGTTAGCAAAGATACCTCATTTAGTTCTCTAGGGCAACTCTGTAAGGCAGGTATTACCCTCGTTTTTGCAGAAGAGAAAAGTGAGCCTTCCTGAAGTTGCATGACTTACCCAGAGTCCTCCAGGGAATGTGAAACAACCCCGGGACCCAAACCTGTATCTTTTGGCTTCCATTTCTGTATTTCTCCCTTTCAGGCCTGGTATCAAATGAGAATGACTTCCCTCCCCTCCCCTCTTTCCTCCCCCATCCTCTTGGCATTCCAGGAAAGGTCTTAAGGGTGCCATTGCCAGTCCCTCATCTCTCCCATCAACTTACACTTGGTTACAGGCCACCCCCAGCTATTGTTAACCACCAGGGTTTCTGAGGAAAAATGACACTAGGAGTGTGCCCAAGCTGTTTCTGGGGTCTTAGGAGTCAGGAGGTGACAAGGGGGTGACAGATGGGTCAAGAACCTAAGCAGAATCTCAAATGAGGACACAGAGGCTCAGAGGGGGGCAGTGATACCACTGTGAGCCTTCAGCAGGGCTGCCTCCATGCCAGGACTTAAATCCAGGTTTCTCTGCTCTCAGAACAGGGCTCTTTTCACCACAGGATTGTTTTTCCCAGAAGAGCTGCCTTGGCTGTAATTCCCTCCCTGGAAACGAAGGAGGCCAAAAAGGGAATGGGAGGGGAAGCAGCCTGACTTTAGAAGGGCAGAGACAGCCAAGGGGGTGGTGCCAGCAGGGCCCCGGTGCCATCCGAATTGGTGTCCTCCAGGCTCAAACTGGGACATGCGGTCTGACAACCAAGGACTATTTAAATCCTGGCTATGGCTGTTGGGTGCTGGGAGGCAGCTGTGCAGAAGGCAGTGACTTTGGGGTTAGGCAGACCTGAGTCCAAGCACCACCACTCTCTAGCTCTGAGCCTCACCTACCTCTTCACTAAAATGATGACAAAAGGGCAGTTGTGAAGATTCAATGAGTTAATTATGGCATTAATGAGTCATGTGTATAAAGTGCCTTGTAGCTATGTATTCATTCATGGATTCATCCATTCAATAAAAAATTATTAAGCACCTACCACATACAGGGCAGCCTGACAGTGCCACAACTACAATGTTGAGCAAAACAGACTCAGACCCTCATGGAGCCTAAAGTCTGGGAAGGAAGAAAGTTGTTAATCAAATGATCAGACAAATCAAAAAACAGAAACTGAGATAAGGAAGCAGAAGTGCAACGTGTTTATGAGAGTGAATGTCAGGGGATGAGGTGGGGTCAAAGGAGGCTTTCCTGAAGAGACGATGTCTGAGGTGCGTTGATGAATGGGGGTTCATTTACTCTTTTTTTTTTTCTTGGACCCAGGCTGCAACCCAGGATGGAGTGCGGTGACACAATCTCGGCTCACTGGAACCTCTGCCTCCCAGGTTCAAGTGATTTTGTGCCTCAGCCTCCTGAGGAGCTGGGATTACATGCGTGTGCACCACACCTGGCTAAATTTTGTATTTTTAGTAGAGACAGGGTTTCTCCATGTTGCCAAGGCTGGTCTCAAACTCCTGATCTCAAGTAATCCACTTGCCTTGGCCTCCCAAAGTACTGGGATTATAGGCATGAGCCATCACACCTGGCCTGGGGTTGATCCACTCTTGAATGAGTGAGAGGTTGGGAGAAGTGTTGATGGCCAAGGGAAAGGGTGGGGAAAGGCATGGAAGCCAATGGGAGTGGTGGCAGTGGGAAGGAAGGGTGGAGCACTCAGGGCCTGTGGGCCACCAGGGAACGTATCATGGTTAGTGATGAATGAGTAAGGGTGTTACATAGGAGGAAATCCAGCTTTGAAAGTGGGGCTCACCTGTAATCCCAGCACTTTGGGAGACCAAGGTGGGAGAATCACTTAAGGCCAGGAGTACAGCCTGGGCCACAAAGCAAGATCCCCATCTCATTTATTTAAAAACATAATAAATAAATAAATAAGAAAGTGGTGCTGTTCACCAAAGGTCTCTGTACTTTTCTGATAGTCCCTGAAAAAACACAGGCTTTGAGGCAAACCAACCTGGGTTTGAATCTTAGCTCTGCCACCTTACCGAGGATTGTGTGACCTGAACAGTCACTGAACCTCACTGTGTCTCAGCTACTCTTCTAAGGAATGGGGATAATAATATAGGGTCATAAGGTGGGGGTGAGGATTTAATGGGAAATGTATGTAAAGTATCTGGCATATAAAAGTCTCTCTCCATAAACAATGCTTGGTCTTCCCAGCATGGAGGAAAGTGAGCCTGAGGCAGCAGTTGGAGCAGATGGCTTAGGTTCAAGCTGATACAGACATCCATGAACTGGACAAGTTGTCATCTGAACTTAAAATTTTTTTTTTTTTTTGAGACGGAGTCTGGCTCTTGTTGCCCAGGCTGGACTGCAATAGTGCAATCTCGGTTCACCACAACCTTCACCTCCCAGGTTCGAGTGATTTTCCCACCTCAGCCTCCCAAGTAGATAGGATTTTAATTTGTCACCCAGGCTGGCATCCAGTGGTGCAGTCATTGCTCATTGTAGCCTTGTGCTCCTGGGCTCAAGCAATCCTTCCACCTCAGCCCCCAAGTAGCTGGGACTACAGGCGTATGCCACTATGCTGGGCTAACATTTTTTGTTTTGTTTTTTAGAGATAAAGTCTCCCTGTGTTGCCCAGCCAGGTCTCAAACCCCTGGGCTCAAACGATCCACCCACCTCGGCCTCCCAAAGTGCTAGGATTATAGGCATGAGCCACTGTGCCCAGCCTGAATTGTCATAGGAGACTTTGGAGCCAGACAAGCCTGGATTTGAATCACTATTATACCACTTCCTAGCTGTGTAACATTGGGCAGGTGACTTCACCTCTCTGAACCTCGGTTTCCTTATCCATAAAATGAAAATCATAATTGTTTTTATTTATTTAATAATTTTTTTTGAGATGCAGTTTCACTCTTGTTGCCCTGGTTGGAATGCAATTGCGCGATCTCCGCTCACTGCAACCTCTGCCTCCCAGGTTCAAGCGATTCTCCTGCCTCAGCCTCCCTAGTAGCTGGGATTACAGGTGCCCGCCACCAAGCCCAGCTATTTATTTAAAAATTTTTGGCTGGGCATGGTGGCTCATGCCTGTAATCCCAGCACTTTGGGAGGCTGAGGCAGGCAGACCATGAGGTCAAGAGATTGAGACCATCCTGGCCAACATAGTGAAACCCAGTCTCTACTAAAATACAAAAATTAGCTGGGTGTGGTGGTGCGCGCCTGTCGTCCTAGCTACTTGGGAGGCTGAGGCAGGAGAATTGCTTGAAGCCAGGAGGCATTGGTTGCAGTGAGCCAAGATCACGCCACTGCACTCCAGCCTGCCACCTGGCAAAAGAGCGAGACTGTGTGAAAAAATACATGTATAATAATAATTTTTAAAAATAGAGATGGGGTCAAGCCGGGCATGGTGGCTTACGCCTGTAATCCCAGCACTTTGGGAGGCTGAGGCGGGTGGATCACGAGGTCAAGAGATCAAGACTATCGTGGCCAACACGGTGAAACCCTGTCTCTACTAAAAATACAAAAATTAGCTGGGCGTGGTGGTGTGCGCCTGTAGTCGCAGCTACTCTGGAGGCTGAGGCAGGAGAATTGCTTGAACCCAGGAGGCAGAGGTTGCAGTAAGCCGAGATAGCGCCACTGCACTCCAGCCTGGTGCCTGGCGATGGAGCGAGACTCTGTCTCAAAAAAAAAAAAAAATAGAAATGGGGTCTTGCTGTGTTGCCCAGGCTGGTCTAGGACTCCTGGACTCTGCACCTCAGCCTCCCAAAGTGCTGGGATTACAGGCGTGAGTCACCAGTCCTGGCTATAATTGTTTTTATTTCTCAGATCTGTTCAGATTAAATGTGATCGTAAATGGTAAACACTTAGCACAGTGATTTCTTGAAGGTTGTCCAAAAATAAGAGCCTTAATTTTTTTTTTTTTTTTTTTTTT
>NW_016107402.1:5267944-5276441 GCF_001604975.1 Cebus imitator
TAGAGACGGGGTTTCACCATGTTGACCAGGATGGTCTCGATCTCTTGACCTCGTGATCCACCCGCCTCGGCCTCCCAAAGTGCTGGGATTACAGGCTTGAGCCACCGCACCCGGCCTGAGCCTTAATTTTTTCTTTTAGGCAATGCAGATAAAGAAGTTGCTTTCAGAGTGGGAGGTGGTATTGTGCGTTTAGTGGTAATATTAATAAGGACCAACATTTAGTGAGCATTTGCTATGTGCCAGGCATGTGTGAATTGCTTTACATGCATTAACTCATCAATCCTCGTATCAATCCTATGAATTATTTATTTACTTATTTATTGAGACACAGCCTCGCTCTGTCATCCAAGCCGGAGTGCAGTGACATGATCTTGGCTCACTGCAACCTCTGCCTCCCCAGTTCAAGCGATTCTCCTGCCTCAGCCTCCGAGTAGCTGGGATTACAGGGGTGCACCACCACACCTGGCTAATTTTTGTATTTTTGGTAGACACAGGGTTTCACCATGCTGGCCAGGCTGTTCTCGAACTCCAAACCTTAAGCGACCTGCCCGCCTCGGCCTCCCAAAGTGCTGGGATTATAGGCGTGAGCCACTATGCCTGGCCTTAGTCCTATAAATTAGATCCTGTTATTATCATCCTCATTTTTTTTAATAAATGAGGTGAAGGAGCCAGGCATGGTAGCTCACACCTGTATTCCCAATACTTTGGGAGGCCAAGGCAGGGGATCACTTGAACCTGGGGTTCAAGACCAACTTGGGTGGCATGATGAAACCTTGTCTCTACCAAAAATACAAAAATTAGCCAGTTTCATAACCTAGGCTCAAAATAAATAAATAGAAAAAAATTTTTAAAAACAACAACAAATGAGGTAAAGGAAGCACAGATAGGTTAACTGACTTGCCCAAGGGTGCTCCCCAGTTAGGAAGCAACACAGAATTCGAACCCAGCCATGGAACTTGAGAGGGGTTGCTACCCCTGAGGAACAGGCTTTCCCTCTTCTTCCCAAGGAGTTAAAGGTGTCACCCAGAGCACTGAAATTATTCACTACCTGTAGCAAGTCCTCAAGTTCCAAAGGCCAACCCCTATTCCTTTTCTATGAATTCTAAAAAGGATTCCCTGCCTGTTCCCTGATAAGACCAGGGAACAGACAGTCTTCCTCCACAAGGGGAAGCAAGAAGACATTTAAAGTCCCCAGAATATTGCTGCTGAATGGTATAACCTTGGCCAGGTCACACATTCTCTCTGAGCCTCAGTTTCCTTATCTATGAAATAGGGAGAGCAACTCTGTGTACAAAGCTGTCATGAGGAGAAGAAATAGGCCCTGCATAAACTCTACAGTGCAGTCCACACACGAGTTCCTCTCATTGTTGCTATGGGGACAGTGAGCACTTTGGGAAAGCTGCCGAAGTCTGTATAGCAGGCCAAATTGCCATCTCTGGAAACAGATCTGGGTTCGAGTCTGATATCTGTCTTTTATGCCCTGTCTTACCTTGAACAAGTTACGAAACCTGACTGAGGCCGGGCGCAGTGGCTCACACTTGTAATCCCAGCACTTTGAGAGGTCGACGTGGGCAGATCACCTGAGATCAGGAGTTCAAAACCAGCCCGGCCAACGTGATGAAACTCCATCTCTACTAAAAATACAAAAATTAGCTGGGCGTGGTAGTGGGTGCTTATAATCCCAGCTACTCAGGAGGCTGAGGCAGGAGGATTGCTTGAACCCGTGAGGCAGAGGTTGCAGTGAGCAGAGATCACATCACTGCACTCCACCCTGGACAACAGAATGAAACTCTGTCCCCAGCCCCCGCAAAAAAAAAAAAAAAAACCGGCTGAGCCTCAGTTTTCTAATCTACAAAATGGAGTGAATAAAACTAGTCTTATGGAGCTGGAGAGAAAATACAAATACAATGAGAGAATGCATTAAAAAGCTATGAGCCAGCACTGGGTACAGAACTGACAGAATGCAGTCAGCTAAGGAATTCTAGGGGGAGCAACAAAGCGCAGGGACCAGGAAGAATCACCCCTCCCCTCTCCCCCATCCTCATCTGAGGGGAGAAGGGTAGAGCACTGTACTCAGATCCCAGAATGGTCTCCAGGTCACCCCCCTCCCTCTGGCATCCTGAGCTCTTGCTGGGTCCAAGTCTCTCTCTCTCTCTCTTTCTCTCGTCAAACAAGTTCTTCTCCACTGAGCAATCCCAGGGGGCCCCGAACCTCGGTTCCAGCCAAGCTCGCAGGCTTTCCCCACCTCCACATCCTTAATCTGCAGCCTTTGCATTTGCCATTCCTTCCACCTGGAATGCTCTCTCCTCCCTGAGCGCCTTTGATGGGAAAGAGGGGGTTGCTGAGGGGAAGGATCTGGAATGATGCTCCCCCACCTCCTCATTTCCCTCCCCTGCATCCCCCACACTGCATGCCTGACCTCCCCCCTCCCAGCGTGCAGGACGGAGGCAGTGCTGGGTTGGGGAGGAAACGGGGTGGGGGCGGGGGTATTCAGGGAAGGGCCCTCTGTGGGGTTTTTCACCTGCTTAGAAGAGGCAGACGGAAATGAAAGCTCTGGAAAAAACGCCTGCTGCTCTGCTTCCGAGGCCCCAGCTCGGTGAAGCCTCCCTGCCTTCCCACTATGCCATTTCCTCCTCCTCCTCCTCCTCCTCCTCCTCCTCCTCCTCCTTCAGGCAGGTGCCACAGTTAGGGAACATGGGGGAGGGGGTGGCAGGGCCAGAGAGACCTAGGTTCAAATCCCATTCCTACCACTTACCTAGCAAGTGACCTTAGCAAGCTGCCTGGCCTGTTTACGCCTCATTTCTTTGTAAAAAGGGACAACAATCCCTGTCTCTCAGGCTGCTGTGAGGACCAAGTGAGATGGCAGATACAAGTGCCTGGCAGGACCCATGTGTTCAGCGATTGAGATAACAGTAATAGCAAATACACAGTGCCCATGTGTGGCTGGCACAGCTCTCAGCACCTTGCATATATTCATCTATTTAACTCCTGATGCAGTAGATACTATTACTAACCCCAGTTTGCAGATGAGGAAACTGAGGCACAAGGAGATTTTTTTTTTTTTTATAACTTGCACATGCTCATGCAGGCAGTAAGGGGTAGAGCTTAATCTGTGCTCTTACTCCTCACACTATGGCACACTTAGTGATAGTTGCCATGATGCTGCTGCTGATGATAATTTTGACTTTTCTTTTTTCTTTTTTTCTTTTTTGAGACAGAGTCTTGCTCTGTCACCCAGGCTGGAGTGCTGTGGCACAATCTCAGCTCATTGCAACCTCTGCCTCCTGGGTTCAAGTGATTCTCCTGCTTCAGCCTCCCAGTAACTAGGATTACAGACACCTGCCACCACGCTCAGCTAATTTTTGTATTTTTTGAAGATATGGGGTTTTACCATGTTGGCCATGCTGGTCTCAAACTCCTGACCTTGTGATCTGCCTGCCTCGGCCTCCCAAAGTGCTGGGATTACAGGTGTGAGCCACCATGCCCAGTCTGTTTTTATCGGTACTATGCCCTCAGCAAGTACCTGTTATTCTCTTTCCTCCTACCTTCAAAATACTGCCTGAATTTTAAATTTATTTTTAGTTTTTATTTTTTTGAGACCAGGTCTCACTGTGTCACCAGACTGGAGTGCAATGGTGCTATCTGAACTCACTGCAGCCTCTACCTCTTGGACTCAAGTAATTTTCCCACCTCAGCCTCCAAGTAGCTGGGACTACAGGTGTGTGCCACCATGCTCGGCTAATATTTATTTATTTATTTATTATAGTGACGGGGTTTCACCACATTGCCTAGGCTAGTCCTCTTTTTCTTTTTTCTTTTTTAATAGAGATGGGGGGGTTCTTGCTATGTTGGCCAGGTTGGACATGAACTTTTGGTTTTTTATTTGAGACAGAGTCTCACTCTGTTGCCAAGCTGGAGTACAGTGGTGCAATCTTGGCTCACTGCAATCTCCGCCTCCTGGGTTCAAGTGCTTCTCCTGCCTCAGCCTCCTGAGTAACTGGGATTACAGGCGCGTGCCACCACGCCCAGCTAATTTTTTGTATTTTAGTAGAGACAGGTTTCACCATGCTGGCCAGGATGATCTTGATCTCCTGACCTCTTGATCTGTCTGCCTTAGCCTCCCAAAGTGCTAGGATTACAGACATGAGCCACCGTGCCAGGTCCCAAAGTGCTAGTATTACAAATGTAAGCCACCATGCCCAGCCTCACAGGCTTGTCTTGAACTCCTAAGCACAAGGAATCTGCCCACCTTGGCCTCCCAAAGTGCTAGGATTACAGGTAGGAGCCACTGCACCCAGCCCAAAATTCTGCCTGAATTTTCCCTGCTTTGTGATATCTTCCAGTCTATTCATTTAATAAGGATAAATTATTAAATATCTGCCTGACCTGGCCAGGCTTGTGCAGGGCACTGGGGATGTAGAGATCAATTCACTCAGACTCAGCCCTTGAGTGTCTCCCAATCTGATGAGGGAGAAGATATAAATAAAAATTATAATAAAAGAGGAAGACACTGTTTGCAGTAGGAGCTATGAGCTCATAGAAGCAGAGAACTTAACTGGGAGAGTGGGGCAGGCTTACAGAAGAGGGGCCATTTGAAAGGGGTTTTGAAGGGTGAATAGGAGTTCCTCAGGCAGAATTAGGAAGTAGGACCAGACCTACCCTGCAAAGGGCACTGAATTAAAAAAGCCTGAAGAATTAAAACCCTAGAAGAAAACCTAGGCAATATCATTCAGGGCATAGGCATGAGCAAAGACTTCATGACAAAAACGCCAAAAGCAACTGCAACAAAAGCAAGAATTGGCAAATGGGATCTAATTAAACTAAAGAGCTTCTGCACAGCAAAAGAAACTATCATCAGGGTGAACAGGCAACCTACAGAATGGGAGAAAATTTTTCAATCTACCGATCTGACAAAGGTCTAATATCCAGAATCTACAAGGAACTTGAACATATTTACGAGAAAAAAAAACAACCCCATTAAAAAGTGAGTTAAGAATATGAATACTTCTCAAAAAAAGGTATTTACTTGGCTAACAAACACATGAAAAAAAGCTCAACATTGCTGGCCATCAGAAAAATGCAAACCAAAACCACAATGAGATACCATCTCACCCGTCAGAATGGCGGTTATTAAAAAGTCGGGAAACAATAGATGCTGGTGAGGCTGTGGAGAAACAGGAACCCTTTTACACTGTTGGTGAGAATGTTAATTAGTTCAACCATTGTGGAAGACAGTATGGCAATTCCTCAAGGATCTAGAATCAGAAATACTATTTGACCCAGCAATTCCATTACTGAGTATATACCCAAAGGAATATAAATTATTCTACTATAAAGACACATGCACACATATGTTTATTGCAGCACTATTTACAATAGCAAAGACATGGAACCAACCAAAATGCCCATCAGTGATAGACTGGATAAAGAAAATGTGGCACATATACACCGTGGAATAGTATGCAGCCATAAAAAGGAATGAGATAATGTCCTTTGCAGGGACATGGATGAAGCTGGAAGCCATCCATCATCCTCAGCAAACTAACACAGGAACAGAAAACCAAACACTGCATGTTCTCACTCATAAGTGGGAGTTGAACATCGAGAACACATCGACACAGACAGGGGACAGCACACACCAGGGCCTGTTGGGGGGTAGGGGGTATGGGGAGGGAATTTAGAGGACAGGCCAACAGGTGCAGCAAACCACCATGGCATACATATACCTATGTAACAAACCTGCACGTTCTGCACATGTATCCCCCTTTGTTTGAAGAATGCACTTTTTTTAATAAAGGCTGGAGAGGAGAGCTCTCAGTGCCGCTCCCAGCCGCAGCCTCCCATGCGCCTCGCTCAGCTCCAACATGGCAAAAATCTCCAGCCCTACAGAGACCGAGCGGTGCATCGAGTCCCTGATTGCTGTTTTCCAGAAGTATGCTGGAAAAGATGGTTGTAACTACACGCTCTCCAAGACGGAGTTCCTGAGCTTCATGAATACAGAACTGTCTGCCTTCACAAAGAACCAGAAGGACCCTGGTGTCCTGGACCGCATGATGAAGAAACTGGACACCAACAGTGATGGGCAGCTAGATTTCTCAGAATTTCTTAATCTGATTGGTGGCCTAGCTATGGCTTGCCATGACTCCTTCCTCAAGGCTGTCCCTTCCCAGAAGCGGACCTGAGGAACCCTTAGGCCTTCAAATCCACCCCATTTCCTTCCAGCCTTTCTGTCATCATCTCCATAGCCCACACATTACCCCTTGAGCCCAGCACACCAGCCACCTCACGCAGGCCCCACCTGTGGATAGTAATAAAACAATGTCGCTTTTTTTTTTTTTTTGAGACGGAGTTTCACTCACGTTACCCAGGCTGGAGTGCAATGGCGCGATCTCGGCTCACCGCAACCTCCGCCTCCTGGGTTCAGGCAATTCTCCTGCCTCAGCCTCCTGAGTAGCTGGGATTACAGGCACGTGCCACCATGCCCAGCTAATGTTTTGTAGTTTTAGTAGAGACGGGGTTTCACCGTGTTGACCAGGATGGTCTCAAACTCCTGATCTCATGATCCACCCGCCTCGGCCTCCCAAAGTGCTGGGATTACAGGCTTGAGCCACCACGCCCGGCCAACAGTGTCGCTTTTTTAAAACATGAAAAAAAGAAAAAAAAAAAAAAGGCTGGAGAATAACATGTCTTGGGTCAGTTTTATGTTAGATTTCATACTAGGCATCGCAGGTATAGAAGTAGAAAAATATTAGGACCTCAGGGAGCTTATAGACTTGGGGTAAGGGAATGGAAAGTAATAAGTAAAATAAAAATATGAATATAAAAAAATCCATGGGGGACTAGGTTTGGCAGCTCACATCTACAGTCCCAACACATAGTGAGAATCCCATCTATCTCTCTCTGTGTATATATATTTAAAAAAAGAGGGGCTTCGGGAGCACCAAGAAGAGACCTCAACCGGCCTGGAGGAGTCAGTAAAGGCTTCCTAGAGGAGTAGTTGATATCTAGGCTGAGACTTAAAGACCAGAGCCAGATCGTGTCACCTAGTGCTGTACCAGCCTAGGGATAAATTCAATGTAAAAACAAAACTCACCAGAAAATAAGAAACTCCAATTAAGTTCTGAATTTTCCATGAACACGACTTCAGTGGGTTTTTTTGTTTGTTTGTTTTATTCAGACAAAGTCTCATTCTGTCACCCAGGCTAGAGTTAGTGCAGTGGCGCGATCTCAGCTCACTGCAACCCCCACCTCCTGGGTTCAAGCGATTCTCCTGCCTCAGCCTCCAGAGTAGCTGGGATTACAGGCGCCTACCACCATGCCTGGCTAATTTTGTTGTTGTTGTTGTTGTTTTGAGACAGAGTTTCGCTCTGTTGCCCAAGCTGGAGTGCAGTATTGTAATCTTGGCTCACCACAACCTCTGCCTCCTGGGTTCATGCAATTCTCCTGCCTCAGCCTCTGGAGAATCTGGGACTACAGGTGCATGCCACCATGCCCGGCTAATTTTTGTGTTTTTAGCAGAGACAGAGTTTCACTATGTTGGCCAGGCTGGCCTCAAACTTCTGACCTTGTAATCCGCCCACCCCGGCCTCCCAAAGTGCTGGGACTACAGGTGTGAGTGCCTGGCATAAGTTTTGTATTTTTAGTAGAGATGGGGTTTCGCCATGTTGGCCAGACTGGTCTCGAACTCCTACCTCAGATGATCAGCCTGCCTCGGCCTCCCAAAGTGCTGGGATTATAGGCATGAGCCACCACACCCAGCCTATTTCAGTGGTTTAAAAAAATTATTGAATGCAAAATTATTTGGGAAAAAAAAAGTCTTGAATATCCCTGTTTTGCTGGGCTCTGAACACATGCGTTTCTGCTCCTTGGGTAATCTGACAAGGGAACAGGTCTGAGACAGTCAGCCAAGAGAGGTAGGCAAGTGGCTGGAATTTCATGTGCAAAGGCCCTGAGGCAAGAGAAAAAATGATGGCTCATTGGGGGAAAAGGACATCCTTTAATGAGGGCTGGTGAATGGGGAGAGGTGGAGATGGAGGATTGGACTGGATTCTGGGGGTACTGGGGAGGCATGGCAGGGTTTTAACAGAGATGTGTCACAATCAAATGTCCCTTTTGCAAGATCCCTCTGAATATTTTGAGAGATCAATTTATTCATTCAAGAAGCACCCCGATATACCTCCTATGTATCAGGCATGGACCCAGGCACTGTGACTACGACAGATAATTAGGGGTTCCTCAGACAGGACAAAGGGCAGGACACTGAGTGCTGCCACCTCTACAGAGGGGTCTGATGGATAAAGACAAAGTGTGGGCCGGGCGCGGTGGCTCACGCCTGTAATCCCAGCGCTTTGGGAGGCCGAGGCGGGTGGATCACGAGGTCAAGAGTTCGAGACCATCCTGGTCAACATGGTGAAACCCCGTCTCTACTAAAAATACAAAAATTCAGCTGGGCATGGTGGTGCGTGCCTGTAATCCCAGCTACTCAGGAGGCTGAGGC
>NW_016107402.1:5276496-5281758 GCF_001604975.1 Cebus imitator
GCACTCCAGCCTGGGTAACAAGAGCGAAACTCCGTCTCAAAAAAAAAAAGACAAAGTGTGAGTGTATGACTTTCACAAAAAAAGAAAGCCAAGTCCTGTGTGGGGTGACGGGGTGCAGGGATGGGAGGCGGCACTCTGGGAGCTGGCACAGGACAGGCCAGTGAGTCTGAAGACAGAGGATAAAGGAACAAGAGCAGGAAGAGAGGGGATGGGTTAGGGGTGAAAAATTCAGATCCTATAACCTCCATAGAAGGTGGCCAAGTAGGCAGGGGGGCAAAGTCCCAGCCAAGCCCCTCAGCACCCCCATGTTTTCCCAGCCCTGCTGAGCCCTGCAGTTCCTCTCCTCCTGGCTCCAAAAGCCAGGCCAAACCCTGGAGAACAGAGGCGGGTGAGGAGGGGGCGGGTGGGGGACAAGCCCAGGCCTCTCACCCCAGCAGAGCCTGCCTTCCCAGTGCCTGGGGCCAACCCAGCTGAGAAGCCAGAGGTTACAGGGAAAGGATTAAGGAGTTGCTTGCTTTTTAACCCAAACCCTGCTGTATTTCTCTCTCTTTCTCTCAATCGCTCTCTCTTTTTTTTTTTTTTTTAAGAAAAATGTTCCTGTACACGCACCCGGAGGCTTTTGCAGGAGGCGGCTGTTGGAGAGCTGGGAAAACAAGCCAAGAAACAAGAGAGAGGAAAAAGACCACGCCTCGCCTGGCAGATTCCTAATGGCCCAGGAGACCTGAGGCTTTACAGTGGGAGGCCGGTGGGGGCTGGCTCGGGTGGGAGGGAAGGGCAGGCCGAAGGACAGCCACTTGCTGGCTGGTGACCTTGGGCGGAATACCGCCTGCCTCCCTCTGGTGAGAATGGGAAGGAGGGAGGCAGGGGCAGGCCTGACCGGCTGAGGTCACAGGAAGGCCCCTTCCAGCCTGAAACGCGATCTGGGGATGTGAGGCCTGCCAACCTGCAGCGACCCTGGGCAGCAGAGATGAAAGGCTGCCTGTCCCCAGCTTCCGGACCCCCAAGGCCCCACAGTCTCAAACTTGGAGAGCAGCAGAGCTATGCTGCCACTGGCTGGAGCCAGCTGCTGGGCTCCCCACCCCACCTTATGTCATCCAACCCTCCCTTCCCTGTTTTGCAGAGGACACTCAGGCCCAGAGAGGGTGGCGACCTGCCTGAGGTCACACAGCAAGTGGGAGGCTGAGCCAAGACTCACCACAAAGTCTTTGGACTCCAAGTCCAGGCCTCCTGCCTTTCCCAGAAACTTGGCTGCCTGGGGGCTTACCCTGGGGAGCTGGAGAGAACTAGGGCTGGGGAGGACAGTTAGGAGCTGTGTCTGTTTGAAGTCACAACTTAATGTTGACTAAAATGCTTTTTTTTTTTTTAAAGACAAAAAGAAAATTCCCAGCTCCTGCCATAAGCCTGGACTTGCTCACTGGCAGGGGAAGGAATGCAGCTCTGGCCACCACAGCTGCTGGTGGCCAGCTGCAGCCTCAGCCCCTGCTGCTCCCACTCCAGCCAGCAAAGGGACAAAGGCCTCTTCTCAGGCCCGTCCTCTCCAGCCCCCTGGATCAGCTGGCAGAACATTGACCTAGCACCTCCTCTGTCACAGACCTGCTAAGTCATTGTTCC
Source organism: Cebus imitator (assembly GCF_001604975.1). NCBI lineage: Eukaryota > Metazoa > Chordata > Mammalia > Primates > Cebidae > Cebus > Cebus imitator. The sequence continues at coordinate 5,278,108 of NW_016107402.1, forward strand.
TCTCTGGGCCTTAGTGCCCTTTCTGTAAAATGGGGGCATAGTATCTGCCTGACCTACTTCTCAGCACTGTTTTGAGGCTCCAAGTAAAGTTCCAGAAACACAAAGCAAATTCTCAGCACCTCCTTCCACCCTCGGGTCTGCCTTCTCACTGTCCCCTCTGCCTTGAATGCCCCTCCCTCCCTCATGCTTTCCCTGGCCAGCCCCAAATCACTCAGCTCAGCTCAGCTCAGCAGGACCGTCGCCTGCTCTGAAACCTTCTCTCACCTCCAGCTGGAGACACCTTCAGAAGAAAAAAAGACAGCAGTGCAGTCTATTTATCATGGTTGAACATAATTAAATAATTGGCCAGTGTGGGGCCTCAGGCCTGTAATCCCAACACTTTGGGAGGCTGAGGTGGGAGGATTACTAGAAGCCAGGTGTTTAAGACCAGCCTGGGCAACATGGCAGAACCCTGTCTGTACAAAAAAAAAATTAGCCGGGTGTGGTGACATACCCCTGTAGTCCCTGCTACCTGAGAGGCTGAGGTGGTAGGATGGATTGAGCCTGGGAGGTCAAGGAGGCTGCAGTGAGCTGTACTTGCACCACTGAACTCCAGCCTAGGTGACACAGTGAGGCCCTGTCTCAAACATAAAAATAAGAATAAATATAAACTAAATAGGCCGGGCTTGGTAGCTCACATCTGTAAGCCCAGAACTTTGGGAGGCTGAGGCAGGCAGATCACCCGAGGCCAGGAGTTCAAGACCAGCCTGGCTAACATGGTGAAACTTCGTCTCTACTAAAAATACAAAAAATAGCCAGGCACGATGTCACACGCCTATAGTCTCAGCTACTCAGAGGACTGAGGCAGGAGACTCACTTGAACCCAGGAGGCAGAGGTTGCAGTGAGCCACAATTGCACCCCTGTACTCCAGCCTGGGAGACACAGCAAGACTCTGTCTCAGAAAAAAATTAATAATAAATTAAATAATTAATTGTGCAATTGGATCCTCACTAAAATGTGAACTCTAATAATAGCTCATGTCAAATGCTGACCCAGGGGCCAGGACTTTACATTTAACCCATTTAATCTGCATGGTAAGTATTGTTAGTATCCCCATCTTACAGATGAGGAAACAGACAATGAGAGATTCACTCACTCACCTGAAGTCACAGCAACTTGGAGGCTGAGCCAGGACTCACCACAAATGAGTTGCAAAATCAGGATTCAAATGCAGACTCCTGGCTATAACCATTATCTCACTAATGACGCAGATTTAGTTTGTGCCCTGACGTATCCCCAGCTCCTGGCACTGCATCTGGCATACAGTAGGTGCTCCATATATGTTAGATAAATACATACACAAACAGGTGATGAGTATAAATTAGTATTTGGGGCCGGGTGCGGCGGCTTACGCCTATAATCCCAGCACTTTGGGAGGCCAAGGCGAGTGGATCATGAGGTCAGGTGTTTGAGACCAACCTGACCAACATGGTGAAACCCCGTCCCTACTAAAAACTGCAAAAATTAGCTGGGCGTGGTGGCACACCTGTAATCCCAGCTACTCAGGCAGCTGAGGTGGGAGAATCACTTGAACCTGGGAGGCGGAGGTTACAGTGAGCCGAGACTGTGCCACTGTACTCTAGCCTGGGCAACAGAGCAAGACTCCATCTCAAAAAAAAAAGAGTATTTGGAGAAGAATAAAGCACCTTTCAGGAGTGAGTTTTGCAGGTGCCACATGTGGGGCTGAGTCATGGTGGGGGACTAGGGGGTGCTCAGTGTGTTGTTAAAAACTAATTACTGGGACTGGACACAGTGGCTTATGCCTGACATCCCAGCACTTTGGGAGGCCAAGGCAGGAGGATTGCTTGAGCCCAGGAGTTCAATACCAGCCTGGGCAACATAGGGAGGCCCCATCTCTCATGTTGACCAGGCTGGTCTTGAATTCCTGACCTCAAATGATTGGCCTGCCTTGGCCTCCCCAAGTGCTGGGATTACAGGTATGAGCCACTGCGCCCGGCCTTTTTTTTTTGAGACAGGGTCTCACTCTCTTGCATGGGCTGGAGTATCGTGGCATGATCAGGGTTCACTGTAGCCTCAACCTCCCAGGGTCCCACCTCAGTCTCCTGAGTAGCTAGAACTACAGGTGTGTGCTACCACGCCCGGCCTGTGAGACCCTATCTCTAAAATAATTTCTAAAATTAGCTAAGGCCATCTTCGGTCGTCCTGAATCCGTGTTCATCCAACACCAGCCGCCTCCACCATGCCACCGAAGTTCAATCCCAACGAGATCAAAGTCATACACCTGAGGTACACCGGGGGTGAAGTCGGTGCCATTTCTGCGCTGGCCCCCAAGATCGGGCCCCTGGGTATTTCTCCAAAAAAGGTTTGCGATGACATTGCCAAGGCAATGGGTGACTGGAAGGGGCTGAGGATTACAGTGAAACTGACCGTTCAGAACAGACAGGCCCAGATTGAGGTGGTGCCTTCTGCCTCTGCCCTAATCATCAAAGCCCTCAAGGAACCACCAAGAGACAGAAAGAAACAGAAAAACATTAAACAGTGGGAATATCACTTTCAATGAGATTGTCAACATTAATCAACAGATGCGGCACCAATCTTTAGCCAGAGAACTTTCTGGAACCATTAAAGAGATCCTGGGGACTGCCCAGTCTGTGGGCTCTAATGTTGATGGCCACCACCCTCATGACATCATAAATGACATCAACGGTGGTGCTGTGGAATGCCCAGCTAGTTAAGAAGCACAAAGGAAAATATTTCAATAAAGGTCATTTAACAACTGGTTAAAAAAAAAATTAGCTAAGGCCGAGTGTGGTGCTTATGCCTATAATCTGAGCACTTTGGGAGGCCAAGGTAGGCAGATCGCTTGAGCCCAGGAGTTCCAGACCAACCTGAGTAATGTGGCAGGACCCCATCTCTACAAAAAATACAAAAAATGAGCTGAGCATGGTGGAGCACACCTGTAGTCTCAGCTACTCAGGAGGCTGAGGTGGGAGAATCACCTGAGCCTGGGGAGAAGTCGAGGCTGCAGTGAGCCCAGATCGCGCCACTGCACTCCAGCCTGGGAGCCTGGGAGACAGAGTGAGACCCTGTCTCAAAAAACAAAAACAAACAAACAAAAAGCCCACAAAACCTAACTACTGGGTTTCCTTTTGGAGCACACAGGCCAAAAGCCTGGGACATCAGCTTGGACTCCTCCCTCCACTTATCTACTGGAACCAATCAGTCCCCAGGTTCTGCTTGGCTTCTCCCAGATGCATCCCTTCCTCTTCATCCCTCCCTCTTCATCCCTCAACCCCCAACTTTCTCTTGGATTTTTGCAGCAACTCCCACACAGGTTTACCTGCCTCTAATTTCATCTTTTCTAAGTGGCCTCTGAAAACAGAAAGCTAATCGTAAGCATCATCTTTCTTTCTTTTATTTTTTTTGAGGCGGAGTCTCGCCCTCTCACCCAGGCTGGAGTATAATGCCGCAATCTTGGCTCACTGCAACCTCCGCCTCCCGGGTTCAAACAATTCTCCTGCCTCAGTCTCCTGAGTAGCTGGGATTATAGATGCGTGCCACCACGCCCGGCTAATTTTTTGTATCTTTAGCAGAGATGGGGTTTTACCATGTTGGCCAGGCTGGTCTCGATCTCCTGACCTTGTGATCCA
>NW_016107402.1:5282808-5284407 GCF_001604975.1 Cebus imitator
TTCTCCTGCCTCAGTCTCCCAAGTAGCTGGGATTACAGGCATGCAACATCACACCCGGCTAATTTTGTATTTTCAGTAGAGACGGGGTTTAACCATGTTGGTCAGACTGGTCTCAAACTCCTGACCTCAGATGATCCACCCGGCTCAGCCTCCCAAAGTGCTGGGATTACAGGTGTGAGCCACCACACCTGGCTCCCTTTTATTTTCTTTAGAGATGGTCTCACTGTGTTGGCCATGTTGCTCTTGAACTCCTGGCCTCAAGCAATCCTCCCCTCTCGGCCTCCCAAAGTGCTAGGATTACAGTCATGAACCACCATGCCTAGCCTCAAAGAGCATTTCTTACTGGCAGTCTTACTGAGTCATTATGGCCCAGCTCAGGTGCCACCTCTTAGAGGAAATTTTCCTTGCTATCCACTCACCATTCCCCGAGTGCAATCAGTCTTTCTATACTCGGTTGCACTTTGCACCACTATACAGCACTTGTAATACTGTTGGCTGTGTGCACCAGCTTCCCCCCACTGCCCCAAGAGTTCCCAGAGAGTAGGAACAACACCCTTCTTGACCCTAGCACAGGGCCTGGCATGCAGCAGGTACTCAGTGTTGGTTGAATTGAATGGAGTCACCATCGTCAGTGTCTTTTCTAAGCGCCTTGCAGGGAAGAGGCCTGAGTGATGAGACAGCTGAATTCTGTGGGTATCTGGTTGCCTGAGGCACCCCCCAGCTCTGGTTTGGGGTATATTGGGACATATGTGGGAGTGCGAGTGGGTGGAGAAAACTCCTGACCTCTGAGCTCTTTCTTTCCTGTGGGACTTGTCAGCCCTCCAAGAGAGGGAGAGGGGGAAGAGGAGGTGAGGAGGTCCAGGTGCCGAGCAGGGGTGGGGTGGGGCTATAGCAGGAGCTGAGGCGTGGGTGGGAGCTGGCAAACTCCAGCTCCTCTAAGACCAGGGCTGGGCCTGGCAGGACAGGGCCTAACAGCCCGAGTCCCCACCTGCAATGCCCCACCTCATCCTGGCACCTGGATTAAGTGACTTTTCAAGTTGTAAAAAAACTATGTCTTGATTGCAAAGCAGCAGAATCCAAGCCTGACCTTGCCGTGTTGCTGAGCTGGGAGAATGGGGGTGGGTGTTTCCCTTTATTCTCCTTTTTGTGTAGCCAACACATTGTAGTCCTGAGCACGGCAGAGAGGGCAGTACTAGGCTTTTGCAAACCCTGGTTAAATACACATTATCCCCAACCTTTGTTTCCAACCTCGCGGCCCTTCTCTCACTTCGCTCTCTCCCTGACTTTGCTGCTTCTGGCCTTTCCTCAGCTTTGCCAACACACCTTTCCCCTTCTCCCCTCTGGGCTTTCACATATACTGTTTTCTCTGTCTTGAATGTTTCCCCCACTGCCTGATAATTTTGTTTTATGGTTAGTGCTTTCAATGCCTCAGAAATCTTTGCTTAGGCCGGGAAGAGTGGCTCACACCTATAATCACAGCACTTTGAGAGGCCAAGGCAGGAGGATTGCTTAAGCCCAGGAGTCCGACGTTACCGTGAGCCATGATTATGCCATTGCACTCCAGTCTGGACAACAGAGCAAGAATCTGTCTCTCAAACC
>NW_016107402.1:5288239-5289553 GCF_001604975.1 Cebus imitator
ATTTCAAAAAAAAAAAAAAAGAGAACAAAGAAACAAAACATCTCTGTTTAAAAAAAAAGAAAGAAAAAAGAAAATATTCCCATAAGTTTTCTTTTTCAAGAGATTCTTGTGCCTCAGCCTCCTGAGTAGCTGAGATTACAGGTGTATGCCACTAGAGCCAGCTAATTTTTGTAATTTTAGTTGCGACAGGGTTTCACCATATTGGTCAGGCTGGTCTCAAACTCCTGACTTCAGGTGATCCACCCGCTTCGGTCTCCCAAAGTGCTGGGATTACAGGAGTGAGCCACCACGCCCAAGCCATATGCTTTCTTCTAGAAGCTTTAAAGTGTTTGTGTTGGTATTTAGGTCCATGATTCATGTTGAATTAATTTTTGTGCAGTGTGAGGTAGGGGTTGAGAATCATTCCCACCCTGTTAATTCTTATTCTTCACACTTCAGCTGATATCCCGCCTCCTTTGAGAAGTCTTCCTTGACTACTCCCACACTAGATCAGGTCGTCCTACTCCATACCTCATAACACCTTCCAGCTTATTGTAGCACTTTCACAACTGTAATTAAACAATTATTTGTGTAATTTGTTGTTTAATGTCTCATCCTCCCTACTATACTGCAGCGCTGTGAGCTCAGTGCTTGTGACTGTCTTTTTTTGTTGTTTGTTTTTGAGACGGAGTTTCGCTTTTGCTGCCCAGGCTGGAGTGCAACGGCACTGTCTCAACTCACCACAACCTCCGCCTCCTGGGTTCAAGCAATTCTCCTGCCTCAGCCTCCCGAGTAGCTGGAATTATAGGCATGCGCCACCACGCCTTGCTAATTTTGTACTTTTAGTAAAGACAGGGTTTCTCCACGTTGGTCAGGCTGGTCTCGAACTCCCAACCTCGGGTGATCAGCCCGCCTTGGCTTCCCAAAGTGCTGAGATTACAGGCATGAGCCACAATGCCCGGCTTGTGACTGTGTCTTTTTAAAAAATCCATTTTAGGCTGGGTGCAGTGGCTTATGCCTATAATCCCAGCACTTTGGGAGGCTGAGGCAGGTAGATCACCTGAAGTCAGGATGTCAAGACCAGCCTGGTCAACATGGCGAAACTCTGTCTCTATTAAAAATACAAAAATTGGGCCGGGCGCGGTGGCTCAAGCCTGTAATCCCAGCACTTTGGGAGGCCGAGGCGGGTGGATCACGAGGTCAAGAGATCGAGACCATGCTGGTCAATATGGTGAAACCCCGTCTCTACTAAAAATACAAAAAATTAGCTGGGCATGGTGGCGTGCCTGTAATCCCAGCGACTCAGGAGGCTGAGGCAGGAGAATTGCCTGAACC
>NW_016107402.1:5294898-5306780 GCF_001604975.1 Cebus imitator
AAAAATACAAAAATTAGCTGGACTTGGTGGCATGGGCCTGTAATCCCAGGTACTCGGGAGGCTGAGGGAGGAGAATCACTTGAAACCACGAGGCAGAGGTTGCAGTGAGCTGAGATCTTGCTGCTGCACTCCAGTCTGGACAACAGAGTGAGAGTCCGTCTCAGAAAAAAAAAAGATGAGAGTGGAGGGTGGAGGGTGATTGACTAATAATCTCTTTGGGGCTTTTCCAGATAATGGCCCTTGGGGCAGAATTAACCCCTGAGTTTCTGACAGTACATTGTCAGGTACTATTCTGTTGTCTGTCTGAAAATGAGGAGGACCTGGGAGGTTGGAAACTTGATCTCACATAGTGTGAGAAACCTGGGTCTGAGAGTCAGAAGACCTGGATTTGAGACCCAGCACTTCTGGGTGACCTTAGGCAAAAGCCACTCCCCCTCCCTGGGCCTCTTGGGTTTTCCATTTAGCAAGTGAGGGGGAGGTTGATCTCAAAAGCTTGAAGCATAGTCATGCTGCCTCCAGGCCTCTGAGTGCTTGGGCTCAGTTCCTGGTGTAGGGGCATCTCTCTGGCTCTGGGCTTCTCCCTGCCAGGCACTGTTGTGGGAGAGGGAAGCACAGGAAGTGATACCGCCCTGGGAAAGGGAACTCACAGTTTGGCCAGGGGGACCCAATGTTCAGCCAGGAACCAAATGGAAAATGGGCTAAGGGTCCAAGTGATTCTCTGCGTGTGGGGTTGAAAGGACAGAGCCTGAGTGTTCCGTGTGGGGGCAGGGGACCTGGGAGTAGGACTAGGGGGATGACAGAGGTGGCTTCCTGGGGGAGAAGGCTTTGGAAATTGGCAGGGCAACCGAGGGGTGCTTCCCAGAGATGGGAGGAGGCAGGAAGAAGAAAATTGGGTCCAGGTGACCACAGAGCAGCAGCAGCTTGGCCAGGGACTGGGAGAGGCGGGGCTGGCGGGAGCTTGGGCAGGCGCCTCACAGCTGGGCCTTGGAGTGGAAGTAGGGGGGGCAGCCTCTGCCTTGGTCCTGGGAAAGCGCCATCTTCTCAGGCCACAGGCTGGGAAGGAGGGCATAGTATCAGGCTCAGGCCAGAAGGCCTTCTCTCTGAACGGCCCCCAGGGCCCTGCCCAGCTGTCCTGGTACTGCAGGACAGTTGGGGGGGGTTACGGTCAAGCCCCAGTCCCTAGCTCCTTCCACATGTCCTGCCGAGATGCCTTCAGGTTGGATTCCATTTCCATCTCTTTCCGGCTTTTCGCCCAGAGTGCACCCAGAGCACCTTCACTGTATTCCAGTCCTCAGGCAGATGTTTGAGGCAGGGGGTTGCTAGACTAGTTAAGGAACTGAGTTACCACTATGATCATGGTAATAGGCAACAGAGCCCAGGGTTAAGAGCTTGACTATCAAGGTTCAACTCCCAGTTCTGCCATTCATGAGCTGTGCATTCTTAAGCAAGTTTCTTAACCTTTCTGTACCTCAGTCTCCTCTGAAAAGTGAGATAATAACATTACATCATAGGGTCATTGTGAGGATTACATGAGATAATATATGTAAAACATTTAGATCTAAAGCCTCCTCAGAGGCAGTAAAATGAATAGGCTTTGGAGTCACTCCTCTGGATGAACCTTAGTTTCTTTATCTTTAAAATGGGGCGCCGGGGCCAGGCACAGTGGCTCACACCTGTAATCCCAGCACTCTGGGAGGCCAGAGCGGGAGGATCACTTGAAGTCAGGAGTTCAAAATCAACCTGGCCAACATGGTGAAATCATGTCTCTATTAAAAACAGGAAATTTAGCCAGGTGTGGTGGAACGTGCCTATAGTCTCAGCTACTTGGGAGGCCAAGGCAGGAGAATCACTTGAACCTGGGAGGTGGAGGTTGCAGTGAACTGAGATCATGCCACTGCACTCCAGCCTGGGCAACAAAGAGAGACTCCATCTCAAAAATAAAAAATAAATAAAATAAAATGGGGCGCCAGGCACGGTGGCTCACGCCTGTAATCAAGCTACTCAGGAGACTGAGACAGGAGAATCACTTGAACTTGGAAGGCTGAGGTTGCAGTGAGCTGAGATCCTGTCACCACACTTCAGCCTGAGCGACAGAGCTAGACTCCGTCTCAAAAAAATAAATAAATAATAAAATAAAATAAAATGGGGCAAGGTTGGGCTCAGTGGCTCATGCATGTAATCCCAGCACTTTGGGAGGCCAAGGTAGGAGAATCACTTGAGCGCAGGAGTTTGAGACCATCTTGGTCAACATAGTGAGACCCCATCAATACAAAAAAAAAAGGCCTCTATTCAGGAGGCTGAGGTGGGAGGAGAGTTTGAGCCCAGGAGGTCTTTTTTTTTTTTTCTCTCTTTTTTTCTTTTTTCTTTTTTTTTCTTTCTTTTTTTAGTTTTGCCTAATAAAGCAAGCTCAGGAGTTTGAAGCTGCAGTGAGCTATGGTCACACCACTGCACTCCAGCCTGGGTGACAGAGCAAGACCCTGTTTCTAAAAAATAAATAAATGGATGGATAAATAATAAATAGTAGATAGATAGAGAGATAGATAGAAGATAATATGGGGATAATAATTCCTGCCTTTCAGGGCATTTGTGAAGATTAGTAAGGGCAAACTGGTCCCTAATAAGAGTATACAGGAGGCCCGGCACGGTGGTCATGCCTGTAATCCCAGCACTTTGGGAGGCTGAGGCAGGTGAATCACTTGGGCCCCAGAGTTGGAGACCAGCCTGGCAACATGGTGAAACCCTGTCTCTATGAAAAATACAAAAATAAGCCAGTCATGTTACTCCAGCCTGGGTGACAGAGCTAGACCTTGTCTCACAAAAAAAGAAAAAAAGAAAAAAAAAAAAGAAATACACCAAAGGCCCTTCTCCTCCCACATTCCCTGCCTGCCCCATTGCCTGCGTGTCAAGCTGTATCCACCCACCCCTGCTGCCCTTGGCCACCCCTCAGGCCTAGGAATCTACCCTGGAAGTGTGGTTTGGATGAGGGAAGGGCCCACCCAGGCCCTGGAAACTAGCTCAGCGAAATTTAGGATCCTGGGTACTCAGAGGTGGTCTAGAAGTGGGTAGGGGTGGGCTCCGGGTGGGTATGTCCTCTTGGCCTCTCTGACTCCTCACTCCATGGGGAGGGACCTAGTGGAGGAGGGCTAGGGTGGCCTCCTAAAACACTGGGGTCCCTGTCTCCACAGTTGCCTGAGCCTAAGGTCTGTACTAATTAAGAGTAAGTGACAAATCCTGGCACAGCACAGAGCTGACACTTGGGAAATAGTAAAAATGGCTGCCATTCATTATCTTCACAGCAACCCTGAAAGGCAGGTACTCTTGAGCTCATTTTGAAGATGAAGAGCTGAGGCTTACAGGGGTGAAGTCACTTGCCATATCTAAGGAGAGAACCGAGACTCAAAGCTGAACGTGTCTGACTCCAAAGGGGCTGCTAGCCCAGGGATGGAAATCCCAAGGTCACCAGCAGATTCTTTTTGGGGCTGTGCCAGAAGCGAGGTGCTGGAGTGGGCATGGTATCTGTCCCAGGATAATGAGCAGACTCACACAGGATACGGAGGCTCAATTTGCCCTAAGTTACCTCTAAGCCCATCTCACCCTCTGGCAGCATTCTAGCTAAAGGGATTTATTCATTCTGCACACATTTGCACACTGCGACTTGTGTGTGGAGCCATGTGCTGGGCCCTGGGGACCCTGGATCAATCAGTCTTGGACTCTACCCTCCGAGTGCTGCTAGTCTGGTGGCAGAGGCAAATACATTGCTAGAAAACCTTACTGTAGAGCAGTGTGGAATAAGGATTAGGCATATAAACTGTGGCAACAAATTGCCTGGGTTCAAATCCCAGCTCTATCGCTTATTACGTTTGTGAGCTGAGCTAGTCACTTAACCTTTCTGGGCCTCAGTTTCACATAAGCAAAATGGGAGTGATGACAAGATACTTTCTTATAACCATGAGGATTAAATACAATCACGAACGTGGAATGCTTATGTAAAGCCTAACATATAGAAAGAAGCATTCAGTGAGAATTAGCTATCTGGAATTAAATGTAATGGGGCATAGGCCTGGCATGGTGGCTCACGCCTATAATTTCAGCACTTTGGGAGGCCAAGGCGGATGGATTACCAGAGGTCAGGAGTTCAAGACCACCCTGGGCAACATGGCAAAACCCTGTCTCTACTAAAAATACAAAAATAAGCCAGGTGTGCTGGCATGCGCCTGTAATCCCAGCTATGCAGGAGGCTGAGGCAAGAAAATGGCTTGGACCCGGGAGGCAGAGGTTGCAGTGAGCCGAGATCCCACCACTGCACTCCAGCCTGTGCAACAGAGCAAGACTCTGTCTCAAAATAAATAAATAAATAAATAAATAAAAATAAACTGTAATGGGGCATAGAAGAGAAACTTATTCTTGCTGGGAAGTGGGGTCCAGAGAGGCTTCTTGTAGGAAGGGAACATCTGTGTTGAGCTCTGAAGGATGAAGAATTCACCTGAAGAAGAGGGGGAGGGCATTCCAGGAGGAATGTATTTTGTGGACAAGGGCTAGGGAAGATATGACCTGTTTGGGTGTGGCTGGACACATAGTTGGCTGAGAGGAGTGGTAGGAAATGAGGCTGGAAAGGCAGTTTTGAGGGCCTCGCGTGCCTTGCTATTGAGTGCAGACTTTAAAGGACTGGGGAGACAGAGCAGAATTTTAAGGGCTGGGAAGGGACAGGATTGCACCTATTTTAGAAAGATGATTCTAAGCTCAGTGTGGAGCTTGAACTGGAAGAGGAGAGCCTGGATGTCAGGGAGCAGATCTGAGCCTGCTCCCACCAGCCCTGGCTCAGGCTCAGACCTCTCCAATTTCCTGCCTTCCCAGGGCTCTTGCTTCTGCTTAGAGGATTGTTCCCCTGCCTTTGCCTGGCTAACTCCTTATCTACCTTCAGGTCTCAGTTTAGCCAGCACTGCTGCCCAGAAGCTTCTACTAGACACCCCGCCCAGTCTAGATTAGGTCCTCTTCCTTACTCCTCCTCTGCGCTTGCAGATCTGCCCACCTGCCTGCCTCGAGGACTGGACTCTGGCCAAGGGCAGGGACTGTGTGGCACTGCTCGATGCCTGCAAGGCCCTAAGGCATAGTGCCTGGAGCCTCAATCCATGATGGGGAGGGGACAAAGGAATGGCTAAGCCTGTTGGAGCAGGTGTGATAGTTTGAGTGAAAGTGATGGGATCTGCAGTGGCAGCAGGAGAGAAGAGACACAGTAGAATTGACAGGACCCAGGATTCACGAGAGGGGAACACAGGGAGAGAGAAGAAAGAGTTGGTGATGACTCAGAGGTTTTTTTTTTTCTGCACTTGGATAAGCCCTGTGCCTCTAACCAAGATAGGAACCATGGAGGAGGGGGTTGGAGGGATGGAGGGATGAGTAGGCCAGGGCAGAGGGGCAGGGCAGAGCCTTCCCTTGGAAGGAGACTGGGGCCCTGGCCCACAGTGTTTCTTGGAGTATTCTTCCCTCCTGGGATGCTGTGCATGCTGATGGATCCTCAGCAATGTCTGTGACTCTGTCCAAATGCTGCCACCTTGACCACTGTAACGAGGCTGCCTCCCCTACAAATTATTCTCTACCAACTCACTCTCTCCACTTCCTTCTAACCCTCACGATTGTAATCATGTGTCCCTTGATTTGTATTTTATTTTCAGTGTGTCTTCCTCGATAGATTGGAAGTTCTGTGAAGGCAGGGATCTCACTGGTTTTATTGACCATGTGTACCTGGCAGGCTCCCTGGCACATAGTAGGTGCTCCAGAAAGATTTCTTGAATGAATGAGTGATGAATGAATGAATTTCTTGAACACCATAATAAGGAATTTGACTCTTAGCCTCCAGGAGATGGGGAGCCATGGAAAGTTCTAAAGGAAGGCAGTGTCAGGATGCAGCTCATGTTTTCAAAAGCTCACCCTGGTGGCTGTGTGGAAGATGGATTGGGGAGGGAAGGCAGGAGACTAGAGGAGGGGGAGTTGAGGAGCCACTGGGGGAGACAAAGACGCAGCACCTGGGGCTGGGCCTGGGAGCCCCCCTGCCTGTGAGGGCCCTGAGCCCCCTCCCAGTCCTTCCCCATCCCCCTGCCAGGCCTGTTGTCTCTGAGCCCAGCGGCGGGCAGGCGGTGGGAAGAGCAGGGCTGGCAAAGCTGACACTCACTAATCATGGCCCTCACCCCGGAGCTGCACTAACTGTCTGGTCTCCATGGAGACACAGCAACCTCCGGCCACTTGTTAATGGCAGCTCAACAAGGCTGCGGCAACAGGGACGGCCCGACCGGCGTGCCCAGCTCCACACTACCCGTCCCAGCCTGGGTCTCTGCAGAAGACCCTAGGGGTGCTAGAGTTGGGGGACATGACCAGAGGTCTGGTGGCTGGGAGGCTCCCCCACCCCTCTGTGGCCCCTCCTCCCCTGGCACTGCCAAGCAGCATGAGGGCAGAGACAGCCTCTGCCCAGGCTGACTCCTCTGCAGGGCTGCTGGGAAGTTGAGCTCATGCAGGTCACCCAGGCAAGGCCAAAGGGCTGGAGGGGGGTGGAGAGGAGTGGCGCAGGGACCTGCCCGCAGCCCACACACTAGCAGAGTGGAGGAGGGCGCGCTGCGCCTGCCCTGACAACCCTCTGCTCTGCTAGCCTGAGGCAGGGGCCCAATTGGAAACCATCTGTCCAGAGCCTCTTCTCCGTGCACTGTCACTACATCTGAAACGCCACCATTAGCAATGCACTCCTTTGGGAGGCAGCGTGGCATAGCACAAAAAACACTGGCTTTGCAGTCAAGCAGGCTTGGGTGCAAGGCCTGGCTCTGTTTCTCTACCTCCGAGCATTGATTTCCCCATCTGTAAAATGGGGGTAATCACTGCACATCCAGGCGAACACTTCCTCTTCCTGGAAACCTGAGCTCAATACCTGTGATGCCTCCCCCAGAGCCTTTTCTTCACCCCTACAGAGCAGCTGGTCCTCCTCCGAAGTCCCCGGGCTGATCCCCCAGCATGCTCCACCCGCCTGTGACTGTCCCACATTTGTCCTTCCCACAGACTGAGCCCTGTGGGGTTGGGCACAGTGAGCATCAGGAGAGGGTGGTGGAAGAAACAAAGGCAGGGCGTGGGGGCCTCCCTCGGTCTTCTACCTTTGCGCCCTCCTTCCGCACAGGCTGAAGACCTTTCTTCCCTTCTCTCCTTCGGACCTTTGTTCCTCCATCTGTGTGTCTATCCGTCCAGCCTGCAAATTCTCCCCAAGCCCCTGCCTTTTGTGGGGCCTCAGAGAGGACGCAGATGCCACTCCAAGCTAAAGGTGAGCCAGGGACCCAATTCCGGGGCTCTGGACACCTGAAGCACACCCGTGGCTGGCCGGGGACCTTGGCACAGCTGCCTCCTCCTTCGGTCACTCTTTAGGAACACTCCAAGCTGAAGGGGCCCTTGGAAATCATCTCCTCCAGCCCACGACTGCCAGCCAGATGAAGAAACTGAGGCCTGAGAGCCCAAGATCCCACAGCAGTTCCGTTTTTTTGAGCTGACAATGTACCAATTATGCGGGCCTGCTGGGGAGGCGGCTTTTGGCTCTCGCGGCCCTGCTGACAGCTGTGTTCCCAGTGGCAGCTGGAATGCTGGTGGGAGGCCTGTCTGGCCTTTGCACCCTGACTCCCCAGGGCAGAGCCAGGTGGCTCTAGTGGGGCCCAGGGCTGGGAGGTGGGGTGGGCAGACAACTCTGAAGGGTGAGTCGGGGCATGGGACGGCTGGAGGAGAGAGGAGGCAGCAGTGATTCTGGAGACTAAAGCAGGAGCCCTGAGGTCTTGTTCCAGCTCCATTACTCTCTTGCTGGGTAACCTCAGGTGGACTGTTTGACCTCTCTGAACCTTAGTTTTCTTATTTATGAAATGGTGCTAATTTTGCAGATTGAAACCCTTTGTCAAGGGTGGTAGCCATACAGAGGTGAAGAATTTTTCCCAGAGGGGAAGGGACTAGCCCGAGGCCACAGAGCACTGAACTGGATACAAGGATTTGGAGCTGGAGGAAATGTCCAGTCTGTACCATTCACTTGCTGAAGGAGGAAGTGGAACCGGAGAAGGGGAGCAAGTTCCCAAGGTCACCCCGTGAGGCTGGGGCCAGTGTGGGCCTAGAGCCAGGCTGTGCACGAGGTCCCCTGCCCAGCTGCCTTGCTTGCTCATCCAGCCCCTTTGGTTTTGTCTCCCCCAGTGAGTGGGCGCAGAATGGGCCCAGCTTCCTTCCTGCCGCCCTGCCCGCCGTCTGCCACGTTGGCAGCCACCCTCAGCCTTCTCGCCCCTGCTGCTGCTGCTGCTGATGCGGCATCAGCCGAGACCAACCCGCCGAGAGTTTGCCCAGAGCAGTCAGGGCTGCTGGAGCCGGGGCTGGGCTGGCTGGCTGACTCTGCCAGACAGGAGGGAGCGAGCCAGCCGGTGGAGGGAGGGAACAAGGGCTGAGCCAGCCCCCAGCCTTCCCAGCCCTTCCCCACCCTCACCGGCCAAGGGAAGGAGGCACGAAGCTGGGGTTGGGGGCCAGGGGGCTGCAGTGTCTGAGAGCGAGGTTCCGAGAGCTGGGTCTGTTCGTGGGAGTGTGCACACACATATGTGTGTGCATGGAAGAGCATGGTGGGGGGATTTGTGAGTCTGTGTTTGCCTCAGTGTGCACAAGTGACGATGCTTTGTGTGTGGTTCTGTGCCGACACAGGGGGCCACTGTGTGTCTGTGTAAGCACAAAGGAAAGCTGTATACCCCGAGTTTGAATACAGGCCTATGTACAGAGACACTCGGGATCTAGCAGTGTATGCACATGGCAGTGGATGGGCACCACGTCAGTGCCAATAAATCCGTGTATGCACAAGAGAGTCGGTACGTGTGCCTGAGTTTGTGTATGTCACGTCTGGTATGCTGGGAGCCCCTGTGATTTTATGGTGTACAAGAGGATAACGCATAACTGTGGGTGTGCGCTTGTCTGTGTGTGCACAAGGGGCAGTGTGTGTGCAGAAGGGAACGCTGCAGGTGGCTGGGATTTTGTGCGTGTCTCGTGTGTGCCCAGGAAGGCACTGTTCTGGTAGTGTGGGCTAGTCCAAATGTCCAGAGGGTGGGTATGGGCGCCTCTGTGCCCAACAGACTTTGTCTGTGTCGTTGTTGAGAGTGACTCAGGGGAACACTGTGTGACTGTGTATGCTTGGCTGTGTGTACAGGGAACAGGCGGCACAGGCATTGTGTTTCTGTGGTTGCATTTACACAGGGCGGTGGCAGCGGCGGCAGTGGTGATGGTGACGGTGCTGTGCTACAGGTTTGCACTTGTTCCTCTGTGTGGCAAGGCCCTGCGTGTGACAGCGTTTGTGTGTGTCTGTGAGCACGGTGTGCTGGAAACTGCGTGCTTGGGTCTGTGGCAGGCTGAATGGAGGAGGGCGGAGGGAGTCCATGGCTGCGTTTGTACTTGTCTGTGAGCCCGGGGTCAGATGCGCTCCATGTGCTGCCTCCTGTGTGCACAGGTGGCCGCTGTGTCCAACCGTGTCTTTGTGTGTTTTGGGTCGCCTGAATGTGCACAGGCGGAGGACATGGAGGGGGGGATTTGAGTTCGTGCCTGTGCAGGCCCCTTTAACGTGGCAAGTCTAAGAAATGTCGGCCTTCTTGGCAGCAAATCTGGGCTTGGTTCCACTGGGGGTGTCTGCAGAGAGGGGCTCTTAGAAGGGACGTGCTTGAGCGAGAGAGACAGGAAGGGAAGGGGGGGCCAGCCCCATCTCGGGGTTTCCAGGAGGGAAAGCCAGACATTGGAACTTGTCAACGCTACCTCCTTCCCTGCCCCCACCTTCCACTGCTGCCTCCCCTCCTGGCGCCTAAAGGCTGCTGGCAGACGGACAGACAGACAGACAGTGCACACATAGACTGGCTCACAGGCACAGAGCCCAAACCTGAGCCCCTAAATGCACCAGGCTGGACACTGAGGTCCAGAGAGGGCAAAGGAAGTGGCTGTCTTGGAGGAGCACATGTGTTTATGCATGTTGGGGGCAGGGGGTGCTGTTGGCCTCTGGTGCTTCAACCCACACTAGAGCCCAGGCCTGAGGTGGGGAAGAGGCTGCAGAGAGCCTCTGGGGAAGGGCTTTTATGGCTCCAACCAGGCCCTCAAGGCTCCCAGCCCCTCTCCCTGTTTATACAACTGCTGCAGTGTCCTTGAAAGTCCAGTTGCCTCAAAAAGCACCTACCGAAACTCCCTGTTTGTACAGAGGCAGAAGAGGCCCAGAGAGGAACAGCAACTGATCCAGGGTCACACAGCAGAACCAGGACTGGAAGCCGGGGCTCCTTCTCCTAGCTGTGCGTGTTGGCCCACAGACTACTCAGTCCTATCCTTCCCTTGGTCCATTTAGCTCTTTCTCCCTCTCAGGTCTTCAGGATATAACAATGACTTCTTTTTATATTATTTATTTTGTTATTTTAAAAAAATTTCATTTTTTGATTTTTTTTTTTTTTTTTTTTAAAAAAAATTTTTTTTTTTTTTTTTTTTTTTTTTTTTTTTTGAAACAGAGTCTTGCTCTGTTGCCAGGCACCAGGCTGGTGCAGTGGTGTGATCTTGGCTCACTGCAACCTCCGCCTCCCAGGTTCAAGTGATTCTCCTGCCTCAGCCTCCCGAGTATCTGGGACTACAGGCGCGCGCCACCATGCCCAGCTAATTTTTGTATTTTAGTGGAGACGGGCTTTCACTGTGTTGGCCAGGATGTTCTCGATCTCTTGACTTCGTGATCCACCCACCTCGGCCTCCCAAGTGCAGGGATTACAGGCACGAGCCACCGCGCCCGGCGACAATGACCTTGTTTTTGTTGTTGCTGCCCAAGTGATATGTCTGTCTGCCTGTTTGCCCATCTGTTTGTCACAGGCCCTCAATGCCCTCTAGCAGAAACTGGAAGAGAAGACAGCTTGGTTTTTGGCCAAGGGCTATTGGAGAGGTAGAGGTGGGATGGGGAGACAGAGAAACAGAAGGAAAGGAATTCAAGAAGAGAGGAAGGAGGAGAGAAGAGCAAGGGGAGGGCTGGTGGCAGAGCTGAGAGGCATAGGCTCCACTTTACCTCCACCTCCCGCCTGGGCACAGGAGCGAGCTTTGAGCTCAGAGTCCTGCCTCTTGGGGCCTTGGGATAGGGACCCCAGGGCTCCTCTCAGGTCTGGGCTCAACCTCTCTGGGGGCAGCTGCATTGGAGTCCCGGGGGACAGTATTCTGGGTGCAAGTGTGGGGTGCAGTGACCGCACTGACCTTATGGGAAAAGGAGGGAGGGGATTGCAGGTGCAGATCAGGTGTGAACCTGGGCATGCGTTGACTTAGGGTATGTGGTCTCTTTGGAGCAGGGTTGTTGAGAATGTGCGTGAGGTTGTGAGTATCCTAGGACTCTGTATACCTATGGACATGACCATGTGGCAGACAAGCTGGGACTTCGGGTGGGGGGAGGGGAAGGACTGCAGGAATGTGTGTCTGTGACCGGCAGGGGTGGTTGTGTATGTGTGGAAGGATTTGTGTGAACTTGCACTTACATGTTCTTGTGGAGGCTGAAGCCCGTGTATGTAGGCAGGTGAACAGTATAGCTATGGACAATTGTGTGTGTGTTGTGTGTGTCTGGATGAATGCATATCATGTGATTGACTGCATGAGTATTTACATGTTAAATGTGTAACTGCATATATGTGTAGATGTGTACACGTCTGTGTTGTCTTGAGACTTATGTGTGGAGTTATCTGTGAGTCTTGCCTGTAGGTTGTGTGTGCAGTCATGTGTATTTGTGAAGCAGTGAATGTTAGGAAGCTGTTCACATATGCGGTTGTGTATTTTGGGGGATTATACTATATGTGGGGTTCTTTTTGGCTTACCTGTTTTTTTTTTTTTTTTTTTTTTTTTTTTTTTTTTTT